>NC_143016.1:49056586-49169086 GCF_055824585.1 Amblyomma mixtum | reverse complement strand
GCACGTTTACTATGCCATGTACGCGCAGGCTGAAGAAAGCGAGGAGGTCGAAATTGTGCCAACTAAGGAGCTCCTTCATGTCTTCCTTCTTCCACTCCCTCTTTCCTCCTCTCTCACAGCGTTGTTGAGTGGTCCAACGAGGTGTAGGGCAGTCACTGTACCATTCCCTTTATGTTGTCTTTTTTTCGGCGCAGTATAAGAGATTGCAAATTAGATAACTAAATCATTCCAACGAGAAATCTAACCAACGACTGCTATTAGTGCATTTTTGAAGCGTTTCTTTTTGTGATTTTACTAACATGCGTGCCTGCCCTGCTTATAACAGGGTGCCTGCAGTATTTTCCATATAAATAAAACAAACATAAAAATTGTTGTTGTTTTGTGAGCCATGACTATAACACAAGATGCATCGTTCCGCACAGAAAGTTCATCGATGCTTTAATGCTGTTCAGTGCGGGGTTATGAAGCATAACACAACGAAATATATTTTTCACGTAGTCTTCTCAGCAGACAACTGCATGCTGCAATTTCTTTTTTAAAACTGTCTGGGCCTGTTTTCCCCGGGATTAATATTTTCAAGGCGCCTTCGGAAGATGTAGAAGCCAATATCTCCCATCACATTCTTTTACCATTGCGTCACGCATCATCACACTACTTCCCAGGCGAGCTGAACAAAAAGGAGGTCGAAGGGTATAGCCTTCTATCGCGCTTAAAAAAAAAGATAAGCCTGTGTTTAGATCAAAGTGGAGTTTTATAGCGATTAGATATTCATTATTCAGCGAAACCAGATGTACACCGGATGATATTTGTGTGATTTTGATCTCGATCCCATGCCTTCTGGGCCAAATCAATGTTTCGTTACATCATCGAAAGCCAAGAAGCAGTTAATCAATTTTTGTTACTATGTTGCAGGAGAAGGACCTCAGATGATCGCTAACTTCGTCTATACGGACTACGAATCGTGCTGCGTTATTAAGATGCCGTACGGAAGCGGGCAAGGTAAGCAGTTTGCGCGGGTGACAGAATAACCACTCCGCAGCCTCATCGCTCGAACTCAAGTAAATATGCAAGCACTACGTCCAGCGAAGATAAATTTTTGAGTGTGCACAAAGAACTTTTCACATATATATTACTCAATATGTTGTGGTATATGTTAGGCCAGATTAGTGACGTGCGAATCATTAACATTAGAAACTGCGGTGTGGCACCTTTACGGGTATTGTTGTGCTCGCTTCGACGGTTTGACATACAGTATACTAGCCTTGTGCCCTAGATAATTACTCTACATTTCGGGATGACGAACAGAATAGGTCAAGCAATTGCCAGTTATTAAGGCTTGGATTGGTGAAAGACATTTTATGAGAAAAACACACACAAACTCATGGCACTCTCGGCGAGAAGCCAGATCAGGCAAACTGAGGGAATGTTTCAGAGAAGAGAGTGTGTAATGCACCGTCTTGAGTACGAATGTTAGGCGTTAACAGGAAATTGGCGGCAAGTGCACGGTATCAGATTTCTAACAAGACTAATGCAATATATATGCACATATGTGAAAGGAAAAACGTGACATAACGACAGAACAAAACTACCTTAAAAAACAAAAACCTCCTCCATGTTTCAGTAAGTTATATATTTCATAAAGAAAGAAATGGTAGGACATTTATAAAAATCAGTGCTTGCGAGACTTTCTCAACATTTATCTTATCCCAACCATAGGTTATCATGTATTAAGCAGAATGTCAATTTTTCGTAGTAAGAATAAGGCCGTAATGAAAGCTTTTTTGGCGCGTCTAAAAATGATTACGGATTGCCGTCTGAAATTAGTTAACTTGTCCTTTTATTCCTGTGCGACTTCAGATGAAAAAGTTGACGTTTTCCTAGGTCATAATAACGCACGTTTGATCAGGGATGCGGAGGCCGCGTTTCGGTGGAGGTGAAACGCAGTTGCGCGCATGTACAGTGCGATGCCAGTACACGTTATAAACGTCAGGTGGTTGAAGCTAATGTTGACTCTCCAACTATAGGTTCCCTCAAACACCATGTCGCTTTGGGTTGTTAACCTCGCATACCATATCATCATAATTTTTACAGCGTCTGTCAAGTTTGACTTGATATGAAACTCTTCTCTTTTTGCCCATTGCAGAGTGCATGCTGTGGGTTACTGACGACGCAAAAGGGAATGTTCCGCAGCACTGTGCCGACCAGTATGAACGAAATTGCGACGTCAAAACAATAGCATACGACCCAGAGACCTGCAGCCAGCTGATAGGCAACATCTGAAGCCATGGTATGGACTCACCGGCACAGAGATGGACAGAAACCAAAGTTGTCTCGTTTCAAAAATGAAAGAGGAAATAAAATTTCCACTCTGACAGAAACCTTGTTACCAAGGATTACATTTTCGAGGACACTTGTATGAGTGCCGTCGAACGGCGGTGGACTGTAGGTGACCTCATTATGCCAGCACAACAATAGCCATTGCTTCAAATAGGACACGCACAGACGTAAAGTGATTTTTCAATAACTGTGGTGCTAAAATGAATATTGCAGTATTAGTGCAATAGACACTACGAATTTATATGAAATCGTAGGTGACCTCGCAATGTCAGCTCAAGAACAGCCATTCCTTCAAATGGGGCACGTGCAGACGTAAAGTGCTTTTCAATAACTTTGGTGCTAAAATGAATATTACAATATAAGTGCAATAAACACTGCGAATTTATATGAAATCAAACTTAGGGGACCTCGTTATATGAGCTTAACAGCCATTGCTTGAAACAGGACACTTACCGATGTGAAGTGCCTTTTTGATTACATGAGTGCTGAAATGAATATTACAGTATTAATGCAACAAACACTGCGAATTTGTATGAAATAGCAGGGACCTCGTTATATCAGCTGAACAGCCATTGCTTCAAACAAGACACGTGTCAATGTAAAGTGCCTTTTCAATAACTTCGGTGCTAAAATGAATATTACAATAATAGTGCAATAAACATTACGAATTTATATGAAATTTTTAGAAAACATTTTCATATCTGTTTGTTTGCATTAAGAGTGGTAGTAAGTTCTACACGTAATAAACGTTGTTCTAGATGTTTGGGGCTATGTTCACCACTTTTTTTCTTTCTTTCCCCCTTTTAGAGATGCCTACTTGGTAGGAGGACAGAGCCTAAAATAATAGACACCGCATTGTCTTTTCTTTAAAAAAAAAGAAACAGGCGCGCACAGAAGCAGTGCATACGTCCACTATGGACCACTAATAACGGTAGTCCCACCAGAAATTGGTTACTACATTCAAACGTTCGAGGGACCAGCATTTTAGAACTACCGCTGTGCAGGTCTCCATAAACATATTAAGTCTTACAAATTTTACATAGCAGTACGTGGGCACATCTAATCACCCGCGATTCACTACGTGATCAGTGCGCGCCTGAATACTGGAGAGTGGGCCTGCTGATTACGAAGTGGTAGAATAGTCGACGTAATAAACCATGAAGACGAAGCCAAGCATATTTCGACAAAAATTGGAAACAGTCGGTGAGAAAAAGCACTACCTTACGACTAGTTGGTTAGACCTGCATCAGGATGCCATATAAAACACATGCGTACCGATGATGGCACACACTAACAAAATGCTTTTGAGAGGAAATACCCTGGAAACGCTACGGGGCGAAAGTGTATTAGTAAATTACTACAGAATAACTATATAGATGGTGCTTCTTTAAAGGTTATAAAAGTTGATGTTTTCTTGAATGGTATGTATGTTATCAGGTTCAAGGAAAAAAAAAGCAAATTTAGATAAAAGTGCAAACTATATAAGAAATATCGGCTAAAAATAGAAGTCAGACGGCGCCGACAGATGCCGTTAGCAGTGCTGTTGAGTGCGTTTTTCCCGATGCCTCAATAAAAAAAAAACACGAGCCAGTTCCTGATCGTCGAGCCGGTTGCTAATTGTGCAGCCAGTTTTGACAGTCGATCACGCAGTCCGCAGTGCATTAGACGTCATCATAAACACAACGAGATTCAATAAAGTGGAGAAAAATACCCTCTCCAGCTCCCAATTTCATCTTTATAGAACCCTTTGACCACTACTTCTTAGTAATTTCATATGTCTTTTCAACGCTCAAATTGCACGCGTCACTACGCATCATTATTTATTACATCATAATTATTATATCTACGACACTTTCGTTTGTTCGGAAGAATTAATTTATACTGTACCCATTTCCTTTCGTGCTTTAAGTATCTTTCTCGGCGCTTTAGGCTCCCTAGCACTCGCCTCTGTTGACCTTTGTCAATGCTCTACATGCCACAACAACCCTAAGCTTGCAAAAACGAAATCCGATCAGCTTTTTTGCCCTTATTTCTTCTAGCAGTTAAACTGTCACCTACGTGTTATAGAATTTGATCGAAAATTAAAAGGTGCCATATTCGAATTTTAATCGCGACCAGTCTGAATGCAGAAATTATTATTATTTTTGACTCTGTCACACATATGGCTCCGGTCCTATGGCTCAGGTTCTTAACATCAGAAAACACTTAGCTTAACCCTTTACCACTGAGGGTGTCCAATGTGATACGTTAGATTGTCCTTCTCCTGACTAATCGTGTACAGCAAAAAAAAAAACGGATTTCTTATATAGCCGTGAAAACACGCTGCACTTCTGAAGCCACGGCAGCAGTAACTGAACCTTCGGTAGGATTCCTTTAGTCGTTTATTTTGCAAATCTACGTGAAGGCAGCGTTGTACATTTCTTGGAGAAATCCAATTGGTAGAGAAATTGATTTCTGCATTCTAACTCGCTCTAGCGCTTTAGAACAATTACTCGTATTATCAGATCAAGTACCTTTGTGTCGTTCTCTTATAGCACCTGCAACGCTTTAACACTTCAGACTGCATCGCGAGTCTGAAGTGCTATCTACTTGCATATAACATATGGTAGAGCATCCAATTATGGGCTAGGGTTTAGGGAGGTTTAATGCCCCAATGCGGATCAGACTATGAGGGCAGCCGTTGTGAAGGGCTCCGGACATATCGACCATCTGGGGATAAGGGTAATTTTCTCGTTATGTGGCGTTTCATATTTTCATCTACAGAAAACAAATTCCATACAATCGAGTGATTTTACATGCTTTCTCGCATTCAGTAGATTACGTGCCGTTCTTAATTAGTTACGCCTTCAAATTAAGGCAGTGTTAAGGCAGGAGTCCATATTATAATGGAACGTAGAATGAGGCTCTATGTCCATTCCGCAGGGAACGTCAGTAGCGGCGATTGTATGCTCAGTGAGGACAACGAAAGAGACGATTTCCTGTTGATGGAGGCAGAAAGAGTCTGGCAGACTTGAGAGACGTAGACAGGAATGTTATATAACGGAAGAAAGAAAGCAATAATGAAACTTGCTGGTCTTGAAATTCAAAGTACTAAAGTCCTGAAAGCAGTTAGCTTATAAAAGGCGAGGACGCATTGAAAGAAATGGAGAAGAAATTGGATTGGTCTAAAACAGCAAGGTATCCTATGGTCGTTGCACGGCCTATGGTCGTTGTGTGGTCGTTGTACGGCAAGGACGAAAACGATCGAAGATCAAAGATTAACAAATTTCGTGAGGAAAAAAACGTGCCAAAAAAACAAACCATTTGTGTGAACCTACTTCTAAATAATACGGAACAGGATTGCGCGATGATATAAAGAGGCCCGCACGACTGAACTGTGAAATAAAAGCGCTCATCAAGGCAACCAACCGCAAGGCTTCCTTGGCGCCGCTGCTGTCTTTCGATTGCTGCTTAGATAGAGAGACCATTTGCCCTTTTGCCTGGCGAAACGGATGTGCTGCACGCTGCCTTTCAGTAGTCGCGCTATTAGTATTGAGTTGAACGAGCAATGGTATTCGGCTTCAAGACAGCGCATCATCCTCCAGGTGTTGCGTTGAAAGCGTATTGCACCAAATGCCAGAGATGTAGGGGCATCCCAATTGTTGCAGTCATGCGTTTTAAGGGGCTGGTTTGGTTTGGTTTGGTTTATTGGGGTTTAACGTCCCGAAGCAACTCAGGCTATGAGGGACGCCGTGCTTGCGTGCTTTCCCTAGTGCTTGCGTTTCCAAGATAAGCCTTTTAGTGTCTTCCCATAGGTATATATATGATTGTCGCATGACGGGCATTTCATTTCACAACTCAAGTTCTGTCTGCCGCCTCCGAAGGCAGGCATGCTTGCCACACAGCACGCGCGTCAGTAGATCATACGCCCATCATCATGTGCACCCTGCGTAAGTAATGTATAAACATCTTTCCCTGGTAGAGGTATTGCGGTAAAACAGTAAGCTAAGGCTGTTCTCGGTATATTGCCTTATCGTAGGAAAAGACAGTATTGTTACGAGGCGGCCAGCCGAAGAATGAGGCGTGATGAACGATGGACAAGAGATTATTGAATGGCCGCTGGCCTAGCGTGAGCGCTCCGTGCCGCGCCACTGCCAGCTTCGTCTTCTTCGCAACATTACCCGGGGCTACCTAGCGATCGTCCCGATCGTAAATAGAAGACATTGACGAAGGGATGAGCGATACGGTGATGGGCTTCGAGGGCAGAAAATAAGTGGCAAGGTGGTGAAGTGCTGGCCGCCACGGTGGATGAGACGATAGGAGAATGAGTCCCGGTCCACGAAGCATTCTGGCCGTAGGGTGCCAGGAGCTGACGGCCGTGGTCCTTGGACGCACCGAACGGCAGGGGCAAGGGGGCGGTGTCCCCACGTGTGGGCAGGGTCTTGGGTCTGTCGGGTCATTCTGGTCGCGGCAACGTTGTCAGTTCGTCGTGTCTTGTGTTCCGGGCGGGGAACGGGGCTGGGGTGAGCGGCGAGGTCGGTTCAGGTAGGGCGGGTTGGGGCACGGCCGGGCGGGGCGGACCAGGTACTCACGGCCGATGTCCACGGCAGGCGCGGGAAACCGAAGCTCCGGGACCAGGATGGCGATGAAAAGACCTCGGCACCTCACAACAAATGTTACTTGGCGGCCAGCCGAAGAATGAGGCGTAATGAACAATGGACAAGAGATGATTTAATGGCCGCTGGCCTAGCTATTGTTGTTGTTGTTGTCCTCTAGAAAATGGCGCATACCCACTGCGGGGGATTGGCCAAGACACAGGCGGCAACTGATAGGTGTACAAAATGTTAAACAAGAAAATAATGGTGGGGAAAAATAAAATTATCATGATAATAATAGCAATTAGGAAATAAATGAAAGGATCTCAGATGTGTGATTGAAATAGGTTAAACAAATGCTGTGAGATCGGTGACTGAAATAGAGAACGGGGCTAAATATTCCACGTTTCAGAAAGCTTTCATTCCAGAGAAATATTGATCATGAGAAAGAGCAGAGCTTAAGACGGCAGCCGTTTAGTGTCTGTAAGGAAGTTTTGCATGGCGGAGAGCACATTCCAGTTGCTGTGCCCAAGGGAGGAAGCCCCAAGAGACAGAGCAACCCCAGCTGACAGACTTAGACCAAGCTGTCGTAACGGAAGCTCCAGCAGGCGGCTCCGTAAAGAGGAGAAACGGCGGCAGGTCAACAAGAAATGATCTATCGTTTCGGGTTCTCCGCAGAACGGGCACAATGGGGAGACCGCCAGACCAGATCTATAAAGGTAGAAGTTTAAAAGAGGCACGCGACAACGTAGACGAGTGAAGGAAACCTCAAGCTTGCGTGATCGCCATCCTTTACTGCACCACGGGTAAAGGAGATGCCGGAATTCGGGAGAGGAGGTCAGAGCTGATGCTGCGAATTCTTTCAAGAGCAGATACCTGCGAAACCTGGCCGCGGTAATATATGCGCTGGGTGGAAGCACAGATACGACTGGGCCTTGAAGAGATGCCTTCGCCAGGGTATCAGCAACCTCATTCAAATGGATTCCTCTGTGCCCAGGCACCCAGACCAACCGTAATGAACACACGTGGGGTGGAACCAAGCATTTGAGTAACCGAAGTGCCTGAGATGTTGTAGGCGCGGTGAGAGAGGAACACAACGATAATGAATCTGTCATAGTTATGACAGAAGACAAGTAGCTGTTTAATTTGCGCAACGCTAAGACTACTGCTAGAAATTCGGCCAAATAAGTAGGGGTGTAATCGGGAAGGCGGAGTGAGAATGACCAGTCAAGGGAGATGGAGAAAATGCCAACACCGGCCTTTTCTTCACACTGTGAGGCGTCTGTCGCTATGAGCACATGAGATTTAAAGCACAGCAGGTAATCCTTCAATAGACCGCTGAGCAAATGAAAAGGCATTAACTTTGCATGTTTTGGAAAGATGTCATCGAAGACAATCTGAATAGATGAGTTGGCGCATACCGGACGGATGTCCGAAATGCGGACGTTTAAGGGGTCCAGGAGGGATTGCACCAAACATATCTGAGGGGTACGGAAACGAGACCAGGTTTCGTTGAAAAATAGCCTAGGCTGACGAAGGAAGATCAAATTGGAGGCATGGAGCGAAGAATCGCACATTCTTACGAACGTTTTCACCGTTAAGAGCCGAAATCTAGAAGTCAATGATGGAGTACGCGCTTCCAGGTACAAAACGGAATTCGCCAAAAATTTTGGAAGGCCCAAACAAAGGCGCAACGCCTCCCGCTCCAAGAGAATCAAGGGGCGAAGTTTATACGCTGGTGCACCAGAGAATAAAACACAGCCGAACTCTAAGACTGGACGGACGTACATTCTATAAATCATAAGAAGTGAGTGCCTTCTCATGCCAGAACGAACACTGCTCAGCCTGCGCAGCATACCGACTGCTCGGACTCCTTTCACAGTGATCTGCTCGATATGGGCCGCCCAGGAAAGAGAAGGATCATAAATTACTCCGAGGTATTTGACATTTTGCACTTGAGGAATTACATGGTTCCGGTAAACAATAGAGATATTAACTGGACGAGAGAGCGGAAAAACCAATAAAGCATATTTATTGACATTAAGGGACAGATTAATGTCTCCTAACCATTGGTCTAGGACATTGAGGTAGGACTGTAAAGACTGGTACAAAGAGGAAATGTCGTTCTCTGAAGCAAAAAAGGCGATGTCATCAGCATACACATAGGTGGACACCTGAGGACTGCAGGGAATACTGCTGAGTAAGATGTTAAAAAGTACAGGGGATAGGACCGCCCCTTGGGGCACTCCTCTCGATTGTCGAAATTTGCTTGATGAAACACCGTTCTGAAAGCAGTAAAATTCCCTGTCAGCAAGGAATTCAGCAACCCAAGCCACAAAGTATCTCGGAAGTCCTACTGCCTGCAGTCTTTGCAAGAGCGTCCTGTGCTCAACGCTGTCAACGCTGTCATTCTTACGAACGTTTTCACCGTTAAGAGCCGAAATACATCTAAAGTAACAAGCGCTGCCTATTGATTTTGGCGCCGAGCTAACTGTATGCGGCTCTCCAGATCGGTATGGGCACACCATATAGAGCATCCTGGTCTGAAACCAATCTGGCAAGGGTTCAACAACCCAGCCTCTGAAATAACAGACATTATCCTACCATACAACACCCTCTCAATTAACTTAACGAGATTCGAAGTTAAAGAAATTGGCCTTATATTGTCTAACACATAACCATCTCCCTGCTTTTTAAGCAACGGGATAATCTTTGCTAAACGCCACTCATTTGGAATCCATGGCCCCTTAAGAGAGTAATTTATAAGAGCCAGTAAGTCGGTGGGAGATTCCTCGAACAAAATTTTAATCATAGAAGAAGTCACACCATCAGGGCCAGGGGCCGCGGGTGGAAGGCGGGATACAGTGTTCGAGAGCTCAGTGAGGGTGACCTCCTCGAAATCGTCCAAAGTGGCAAGAAATCTCTGAGGAGAAGGAAGAAGAGCCGTAAACCGGCGCTCAAGACCTCTGCCTATCTCTTCCAGGGACTGTGCAAGTTCAGCCGGTGACTGAACTAGGGAGACAGCGTTCATGGTGGACGAGATTAGTTTCCTGGATTTTAGGTAATTGAATAGAGCACGCCTATTACCAGATTTTGAAAGGAATTCGTAGCGTTCAGTATCGTGCAACTCCTTTGCACGAGATACGGTGCGCTTAAACGTAGCTGCAACGAACTTATAATCGATCCAGTTTTTGGGACACTGATTATGGAGAAGTTTCTTCCAAGCAGCCTTTCGGCGCCTATAATCGCGAGCGCACTCTGCGTTCCACCAAAGGCGCGGCGATGTTCCCTTATGTGCCTGAACCAAGAACTCCGATTTTTTACGAGCTCCATCCAAAATTGAACAAATGCGGATGGCATTATCTCCACTGTTGGAATGAGATAATTCCTGAAGGTCTGCTTTGAGGGCATTTTTAAAACTGTCGTAATTTATGAATGTGCGCCGTGTGCTGTTAGGAGAGGTCAACTGGCACATAACTTGGAAGCTGATCGGAAGGTGATCACTATTGGAGGCACAGTCAACTGGCGCCCAAGAGGACACAGTTATTCCGGGGGAAGAAAATGACAAGTCTAACGCTGAGCGAGACTGACCACGGACAAATGTGGGGAGACCCGAATTTAAACATATGAGGTTATTCACACAAGCCCAGTCCCATAAGAGCGTACCGCAGCGATCTGTACGAAACCCCTACGAAACATGATGCGAGTTGAAGTCTCCAACAATTAAAACCTGTTTCCTGCAACTAGACAAAAACGAGTCAAGAGGCCGAACGTCATGCACACCTGTTGGAAAATATACATTAGCCAGAGTGAGTGGCTGATATCCAGGAATATTGAGATCAAGTGCCTGAATTTCCCACTGCCTGTCCATATATTGAAATGACACAGATGCCCTGTGGCAAAATTTTGTGGATACGAACAATAGCAACCCACCACCTCTTGAGGGCCGGTCAAGCCTGAAAGAACGATAATTTTGTAAATTGTACCTAGAATCATTAGAGAGCCACGTTTCCTGAAGAGCAATTAAATCTGGACTTAATTTACTGATTAAACAAACTAAATCTGTTGAAGCAGAAAGAATAGACCGGCAGTTCCACTACAACACCTTCAACGACCCTATGCCGCCGAAAGGGCCGCAGCGGAGACCGCCTGATCCAAAATGCTACCTTTGGGTGTAGATCTAGGGTGATTCTTTTTATTCTTCGACTGAGAGCAAGACGGACTAGCACCACCTATCGGAGACGCACTGCGCTTTTGTGCACGCATCTCAGTCTCCATATCAACGCACTCTTCAGATGAGAGTTCTGTCTCACTGTGATGTGAATAACTGGTTGTAGGGATAGACGAAGGCTGTGATTGAGTCTGACTCAGTGGATTGGAAGTCACGGGCACAGAAGGTTGGGGAGGTGCAACCAATGGAGAAGTGATTGTGCCACAAAGGGGGGCAATAGAAGCTTGCAATAAAGTGGACATTTGGGATGCCATGACCTGCGAAATGCTCGCGGACAGATTTTCAACTATGCGATCCATGGCACTTGCCATTGCTTTCTCCACCGCCGCCGCAATCGCTTGCGACAAGGAGGAATCCACAACGGTTGCATGCCGCGCTGCCACACTTGCATAGCCAGATGTCCTATCTTTGATGACTGCAACTGCCTCACGTCTTCAGCACCTGCGCTTGTCAATCAACTCTAGTACTTGCACTTCCTCAGCCCGCGCTGGGCATTCGGAATGGCTTGCTGAGTGTCCACCGCCACACAAACAGCATTTCTCTTGTTGAGCAGAACACCCAGCGGGGTCGTGGCTCTCTCCGCACCCACAGCAGCGAAAACTCGATTTACAGGCCTTGGCGCTATGGCCGAACCTCCAGCAATTACGGCACTGAAGGGGCCGAGATGTAAATTGATCCACAAGGAAAATCAAAGGCCACACCTTAACTTCAGATGGACAGGACAGCCCCGCAAATGTAGCAATAACAGTCTCCGTCGGTATCTTTGTTCCATCCACCACACGACTGCATCGGTGAATGGCGATCACGCCAGCCGAAGTGAGCTTTTCTAATGTCTCGGACGCGCTTAGCCGTGGGTCTACGCCACGGACTAGCCCTTTCGAACACGCCAGATGAGGAGGTATGAACGCGCTCACCGGGTGATTGGCAAACGACGAACACTTCAGCAGGTCGGCTACGCATGCCTGGTCTGGCGATCTGCATACGATCCCTCCACGGCCGAACTGCCGGACGTCAGTAATCTTCATGTTATGGGGGGTGGTAGATTTAAGCGCAGCCTGAACAGCCTCGGGGTTATTCAGCTTGATGGAGCCCTCATCCGCGGGGACGAGAGCAACCGGTATGCTGCTAACTCCGCCACGGAGGAAACAATCAAGAGGCAGCTCATCTGGGGCGAGACAAGCTGACCAGGGGGTGTTCCCCTGGCCGGGAGAGTTTGTGGACATCAGTCCACGTTCCCGCGTTCAGTCACCCTGGAAAATGGGAAGAAAACACAAGAAATCAAGCAGAAATTCGAGGAATAACTCAGCACCGCCTGGTACTTAGCCGCAACCCAACCTCGTCTCCATGACCTCCTCGACGAGAAGCCATATCAGATAAATTGAGGGAATGTTTCTGAGAAGAAGTTGTGGAATGTGCTGTATTGAGTACTAACATTAGCCATTAACAGTAAATTTTTAGGTGTCCACGCAGAAGTAAGTATATTGCACGGTATTTTCCTGGTATAGGTGCGGCCAGCTTTGTGACCTGTGAATGCATTAACATGGCAGTGTTGAGGCGCTTTCACTTATATTGCTTTGCTGGCTTCGATTGTTATGCATAAAATACCTTAGCCTTGTGCCCACGCCACTGCCAGCTTCGTCTTCTTCGCAACCATATAAAATCCCATAATTTAAATAAAGGTTCTTGAAATAATTTCTCAAACGATCATGTGAGAAAAAAAGAAACTTTATTAGATTGAAAACAATTTCAAACCACAAGCTGTTGTCATCTAACCAACATACTTCGAAGAGCCGAAATAAAAACTAAGTAAAAATAATCAATAAAAAATAATGAACTACAACGAGCGAAGAAAAATTTTTAGGTGTCCACGCAGAAGTAAGTATATTGCACGGTATTTTTCTGGTATAGGTGCGGCCAGCTTTGTGACCTGTGAATGCATTAACATGGCAGTGTTGAGGCGCTTTCACTTATATTGCTTTGCTGGCTTCGATTGTTATGCATACAATACCTTAGCCTTGTGCTCTGGACAAGAATTTCTCAATTCATGATAAAAAGCACTATATATGAAGCAAATACCGACTTTTAAAGCTAGGATTAACATGAGAAATTTTATGAAAGACAAACACTCCATGACCTCCTCGACGAGAAGCCAGATCAGATAAATTGAGGGAATGTTTCTGAGAAGAAGTTGTGGAATGTGCTGTATTGAGTACTAACATTAGCCATTAACAGTAACAGGCGCGGCAAATGCACGGGATAAGTTTTGTAACAACAGCAATATATATGCACTTCAGTGAAAGGAGAAACATCTCAAACAGAACAACACCCTCTCCATTGTTCAATATGACACATTTCAGAAAAAAAATGAGGTGTGATATTTACTGAAATCATTGTGTGCGAGTCATTTTCAACATTCATGTTATTGCAAACTTAGGTTGTCATGTATATAGCAAAACATTCATTATTTTTCATAAGAACCCGCCGCTGCGGAGGACCAGTGCTTATTGCGCTTGGCTGCTGACCCAGTGCTGAAGGCAGTGTGATGAACTAACCTGCGTAGCGAAAATCAGTGGATGAGGAGGCTGTGACATGGCATAGCTACCGTGCCCACAAAGCGCGGGCGGAAGGTGGTGCTCTTTATACGTTGACAGGGTCGATGTTGTCGCTGGCGCTTGCGCTTGCCATCCGGCGTCAAGGGTACAGGAAGGAAGCGCTGCTTAAACCGAATGGTCCGTTGTTTCCGGCGTAGAACGGTCGCTCTGGGCCTGGTAGAAAAACCATGAAGTGTCGAAGATGGCTAGCAAGATATAGGCAAAGGCAGGCGAGAGCACCTGCGTAGCGGAAATCACTGGATGAGGGGGTTGCGACATGGCAGAGCAACCGAGACCACCAAACGGGCTCTGCTCGTAGTTCCACCGGTTCATCGAGAGTATTGCGGAAATTGCTCAGCCTCCTACCACGCCCCACTAGAAGGACGTCCTGTTCTCTTGGGAGCCCGACCAAGGAGCAACCTTCAGAACACTTATCAGTACCCTCACCGCTCCACCTATCTTGCCTCATTTCGATCCTCCAGCACCCACGGAACTTCGGACTGATGCGCGTGGCACGGTATTGGTGCCATACTTGCTCAGCGGCAACGCGATCAGATTGCGCATGCTAGCAGTCCCCTTTCTCAGCCGCAGCCTGAATATTCTATAACCGAGCGGGAAAGCCTCGCCCTCATTTGGGCAACTACCAAATTCCGCCCTTACTTTCCCGGCCACCCATCTCTGTAATAACGGATCATCACGCCTTGTGCTGGCAATCTTCGCTCAAAGACCACACTGGACGGCTTGGGCGCTGGGCTCTTCCCCTTCAAGAATACATATTTTCTATAGTCCATAAGTTGGGCTAGTTGACCTAGGACGCAGATTACTAAGACGCCTTCCTCAAGCCGATGTGAGACTGGCACCTGCGTTTTCTCTATATCAGATTTCCGGAACAATGCTCAAGAACAGCGTTTCGATTCCTCGCGATGGTCCCTCACCGACCGCCTCGCCGCCAACCGCTCTGATGCTTGTCTCGCCACATGCATGCTCCACGAGGATATCCTCTACAGGCACAATATGCGGCCTGACGATGCTGAGCTCTTGCACGTGGCTCTTAAACACCTGCGTTCCACCGTCCTTGAACAGCTCCATGATGTTCCCATGGCAGATTATCTTGGCGTCGCCCGCATGTACGACAGTGTGCGCCGCCGCTTCTTCTGGCCAGCTGTCTATACCGTTCTGTCCGGCGCTATGTAGCCCCTTCCGGGCTCTGCCAGCGCCGAAATAAGCCCTTGCTTCTCCCTGCCGGCCGTCTTCAGCCGATTTCCATCCCGGTAGACCCGTTTTCTAGTGCCGGCTTCCATCTGCTCGGCTTTTTTCCGGTGTCTGCTAGGGGGAACAAATGGATCGCCGTCGCGACGGACTACTCGACACGCTACACTATCAAACCAGCGATCTGCACCAACTGCGCCACTGATGTCGCTGACTTCTTCCTGCACGACGCCATCCACCATCACGGTGCCTCCGTCGCCGCTCACAGATCGCGGGCTAGAGGGACGTCTCGCGAAGAGACGCCGCCAAGCTGCTGAACGACAACAACGGTGTGTCGCTACCGAAAGGTCAGTAGACGAAATTGCTTTCGCTACGTATATCCTGGCCTAGCTGAGCTAAGCCACTGCCAATTTTTGTCTCTGTTTGGCCGTGATCCTCTGCTGCGCTTCGGCAGCGTACTGGCCGGCACCGCCTTGACGGGTTCTTATGCTCTGGACGCCATCGCCCGAAACAACGCCGCGCATAATGTAGCTCATCAAAAGTTGTCCGCCTCCCAAGACTCGGAGAAACGCCGTCATGATTGTCGCCATCGGGGCGCCACCTATCCTCCAGGCTCCCTTGTCCTGCTCTGGGTCCAGTCCCGCCGTGTGGGCCTCTGTGGAAAGCTAGCTTCTGCCCGCTATACGGGCCCTCACCGTGTCGTACAACGTGGCGTCCTCACACAGCTGTGATTTCATACCATATCGTACGAGGTCACACCGTTGCACCAACAGTCCCCGGCCGCTCTACCCCGCACCGACGGTGTCCGTATCTCCCGCCTCAAGCCTTACTACTCGAACTCGGCCTTGCCCGTCTAGTACGCACCGGGACTGCGCTTTTTCCATGGGGGAAGGGGCGAGGTCGTTTGGAGGACATACGAAGTGTTTTAGAACGACGACGACGCTGATGCGCGCTCTTGTGATATTTTGTGAGCGGTTCGGCTGGGTGAAGTCTTCGTCCTTTGGCCTTGCTGAATACCTTTGCCATCACGTAACAATATCAAATTATTTCCCCATTTTTCCATTGCGGAGTGCACGTTGTGAGTCACCAACGATGACAAAAAGAATGCTCCCCACCACATTATCGACAAGTATTAAGGATATTGCGACGTCAAAACATTAGCGCTTGACAACGACACTTGTAGCCAGCTGCTATGCGACTTCTAAAGTCGTGGTATGCACTCATCTGTACAGTCATAGATGCAAGTTAAGTTGTGAACTTGTAAAAATTGAAGAGGAGATTAAATGTTCGCTCTGATAGAAACATGGTACCATGCATTGAATTTTCCGGCACGCCTGTATGCGTGCCGTCCAATGCGCATGGCTGTAGGCGGTCTGATTAAATGAGCCGCATAACAGCGATTGCTTCATATACGACACGTGATGAAGTAAAGTGCTTTCTCAATATACTGCAGCATAAAATGAATATTACAAGCCGTAGCATGCAGTGAAAAAAAATTTATTTCGATTATGAAGCACGTCAAAAACGTTCATGTTATTGGAGGACACCGACGGGCATCGAACTGGACGTCAAAAATATAATTGCCTGGAACTGACTGAGTTGCCAGTCGAGCTTATGAACGTTTCACGAAAGTGCACATGTGGCTTTACCAAAAGAGGAAAGTTAAAAGTCAAACGATATAAACGGTCTTCTGGCATCATGGCGAGAATTTATTGCTTACAGAGGTCGGATGCGAAGTCTTTTGTACGCTACCGGAGGCACGAACATTAATAAAGAGAACACTGCGGCAGAAAAAATGCTATGTGTTTCATCAAAAACAGTATGTCTGACACTGCAGGACACCGATCTGGATAACAGTGGATTGCGGGTATGAAATCACCTGTAGTTTTCTCATATATGAGTTAAGCATTGTATTACTTGATATAAGAACACCTGTGGGGTTTCGAAAACGACAGAAGTTGTGAGGCCCACAACAGTAAGAGCTCTGCCGGCATCAAGATGAGATCACTCTTTTCGATAGCTGTGTTCGGAGTTTCTTTACTTCTACTAACACTTCCCAGAGCTCAGTGCAAGGCGAAGAATCAGCTTAAGCATGACATTGTAGATGCATTCAAGGCACGTAAGAGAATTTTTTGTCTTCTTCGTCAAGTCACTGCCAGATCTAGCTTTAGGGTCTGAGAACATTTAGCCCTGTTTGCATCAGTCAAGCTGTTATGGAATATGATGCCTTTATTTGTTCAGTATTTAATACAAGCTCCACAGGAGCGAGCTGCCTAGTGCAGGGATGCGCAAGATTCCAAGCTTATGGAACGTAAATGCAAGAAAATAATTGATAGATGATGAAAATTATTGATTTTCTTCAATCCGTGCGTTTAAACTGCACTTAAGGTGAAATTCAGGGTTTGTAGTGCGATATAGGACTCAAAGCATGCTTTTTATCTTATTTAATTCACACACGAGCTCAGACAGCACTGTAGCTGTCTTACCTATGTTCAGTGCGCTGTGAGACTTTGCAGTTCCTTGCTGCAACCTGAACAGCTGCTGTGACGTGAGATTAAAATGTTACTTTCGTGGCAGATCTTCCATGACTACGACTATGGTGTTGCAATGTTCGACATTGACCTGGACGGAGACCTGGACTGCCTGACCGCCAGACGGACGGAATTCGATGCAAACGTCCCAAGCGCCACTTATGTGTTGATCTGGCCTGGTCACAACAGCGAAGAAACGTAAGTTTGAAGGTTCTGTGGTTTGTGCAACTTAGAAGCGTTAAATTATTTCTTTCTTAGAGAACACTTCAGCAAGCTGCACGGTCACATTTCTTATTCCAGTTCTCTGAAATGTGGAAATTTCTTCTGCTTACCTACGGTCATATCAGTAATCATGTACGAGACACTTGGACGTGGCACTAAAACACCGATTACGCGAGGTCATGAGGTGCAGCCGACCCTTCATACAGTAACCAAATCCTTTAAAGATGGGAAATGGAGTTCACGATTTAACCGAAAAAACGATCAACGTGCCCATAATCTATTTTTGCTGAAAGAAGTCACAATTACTCTATCTTTATTTGCGACAAAGCCTGCTGGCCAGTGAAGTACGCGTTAAAATCTCTCTCTAGAGGTAAATCACGAAGTTCTGAAGCGAAGAGCGCAAGGAGAAACCGTGTGTTTAAAATAAGTCGCGCACTTTTACGTTCGAGGGCATTCGTCTGCTTTGTGAGAGAAATGCCGGGAGAAAACGGCGAGGCTCCTCTATTTCGTGAGGCTTCGTCTACCAGCACAATCCTTCTGACCGCCGACTTCAAAAAATTTAGCAGATCTGTTACTTGGCGAAGGAGTTTTCACATGGCATGTGGGGACAGTCACAATGTTTCTAATCGTGAGAAGCCATCGTCAACTGGAAACCATGCGCAAGCCTAACGAGACAGTTTGGTTTCCTAACTACTGCGATGGTTCAGAGGCCGTTCCATCGCTGTTTGGAGGGCCATTGTCTGTTTCTGCTTTTTCACCGCGACTACTTTTCCATCATTCAAAGTCGAAACCATGCTACTGTGACTTGCTCGGTGGTTTCAAAGTTCATTCTGTGACATAGGCAGAGCGGAGCGTGTCGCCAAATACAAGTGCACTTCCATTTATCACAACCAGGTAACAGCTATTCCCACATGAACGCGATTAGACAGAAAAAAATTGTTCTACTTGCTTAAGAGAAAGTGGGCCTATATGTGCAATGCTCACGTTTTCCTTTTGTACGAAATTGTCGTTGTTTATTTTGGTTTTTGCGCAACTGATACTTTAGAAATAAACCTCTATTTGTATTTTTTCTTTAAGGCCAAATGATTAAGCTTCCACACCTAATTTATTAATGTGAGAGTATTTATTATTTTAACCACTACACGAAACAGAACAGTCTGTGAATTAGTGATTACTGCATAAACTGCTCTTTTATTGAAGAAATCAAGATAAGCTCTCTGTAAATATGCAGGCGCTCCCATATATCACGCCAGAAAAGAAAAACCGTCATTCCTCCATGCTAAATATTATACTAAAAAAAATCCAAAAATTGTGTTCTCAAATGAGGAATCAAAAAAGTGCAAAAAAGTTTTAAAAACTAAAACCAAAAAGTCCAGCGCCTGCTAATACCACATTTCATTTAAAAAGACTTATGCCGCCTATGCCAGTCTCGGTTTATCAAAATAAGCTCTGACGGAGGGATTTCGATAAGTGCACAAGGGAGCCGAAGTGGTCCAGAATCTACAACAGATTTAGGCCATCTTTCTTCTCTTTGGCAAGTGCTTCTCTATCTATGCCGCAATCTCTTTCTTCGGGAGACGAGCTTTCGGTGACCTGTGTAATAAGTTGATCAACTTAATTTTCTGCTTCAATGCCGATGCCTACGCTGCAAATGATTATATTCCACTACGCCTACAGCCGATCGAGCGAATGAAAAAGCGGCAACTAATCACTCATCCGCAATATGGTGCCCTATTACGCAGGAGAAAACACTAAAAAAAATTAATGCTACATGTGTAAGCTCCGGGGATAAAATTCTCTTTCAAATGTCTTAGGACAGATCTCATAACAAGTTTGTCTACACCGACCTAACATATGTCAATGCTTTGTCACCTGTTTTTCAGAAGAAACGCAACCTTCCATCTTAGACACGGTTCGTCGCCTAACAAGCCCGTGTTTACGGTCGACGACGGTAATTATGAATATCCTTCAAAGAAAAATCCACCGGAACAACACCGCATTATAAAGCTCTAGCCTCTTAACTTGCTTTTTTTTTTGACCTCCCATTCAGCCCCTACGAAAATGCAATGAGCGGTGATTTCCGTGAAGAGCCACCTACATTGACTAATTTCATTTCGAATGCTGCAGGGACTTCTAAATTAATCCCAAGATGGATATGCATCCATTAGTTTAACGGAAAAAACTTGCAGTTAATCGATGTATACCTTCATTGTAACAGATGCTGCGGCCTTTTATGACGAGCCTTCTATTTGCATATATATATGCACATTAGGAATGGAAGCGATGCTTCAAGCGAAAACTGTAAACATTAAACGTATTTAGCTGTAGGTGCGACTCGGGTGTCCTTGGCGCCAGGATGGAGGGAGCACACTCACTGAACCGAGACAAACTTTTGGGAAACTCTCAGTTCACCGCCCCTTGTGCCTATGTGCTGCGCTGCGCCTGAACAGCGCATGCGTCAATAGGATATTTATAATGCCGCGGTGATAAAACCCAGCGTGCTGCTCGAAGGAGTCTCAGTTCTGCCATGCAGCCCGAGAGACCCATCGCGCAGCTCTGCTGAAATTTGGTAAGCGAGGCGACAGGGCCGCGTGGGTTGTCATCATTACCTAATGCGCGCACACTCTAGAACAAATCCTGTGACGCCATCCATCAGCCTTGCCAGTAACCAGCTATAATTTGCTGTTCATCCAGGTTGTGGTCGGCGGACGCGGAGACGGCGGCCTCCGGCTCAAGCAAAAGTCTCAGCATTGTGTGTAGCCTACGCTGGCAGCGACCCCTCTTCGTTGTCACGTGTCGCGCGCTAGTCGCGCGGGTTGCCATATATAAAAAGCGACAAAGAAAGCAGGGCACGCCGTCCCCCACACAGAAAAGCTAAGGAAAAGAGACGCCTGATAAATGGCGCTCCCTACGACTCGTGTGCAGTTGTCAGTATCGTTTGAGGTATACTATAGGTCAAATGTTTAGGGGAATCCCCCAAGGTGAAGTAGATTTATAATAAGGGAGTAATTACTCATTGACATCCACTCGGAGTGACTACTCCGGTGAAGCGTTGGTCCCGGGTTCGATCCCCGGACAAGGACGATTTTTTCTTTAACTGCGAAGTTTCTGAGAAAGCTGTATAGCTTTCCTTTGTAGCCGTATGGCTGCGCTTGGGTGGATGTCAATCAGTAATTACTCCATTATTATGAGGTATACTATAATACGTAATGCCTGTCCTGTTGCAGAGCATTTATTTGCTTACACATACTGTCGTCGAGGAAGTAGTCGCAGAATTTTTATCCTACCATTTAAAGTCCGCACGTTCCTCATTTTTATGCACGCTGTACAGTATTAAATAAAATGTGTAGTACATAATTAGTAAGTACAGCAGTTACTAAGTCTAATTTCATTTTACTTCTTTGTTACTAAGTTTCTGTTGTCCTCTTCAATCTAGTCAGCAAAAGTCTGCCCTTCTAACCTTTTTGTCTACCTGCGGTCGTTAGTTTGTGTCCGGTTAGTACTACTCGATCCTTTAACAATAAAAGGAAGTCGTCGAAAATAAATGACGCAGTCTATTGTGTGAATAAATTGGTAACTAAAACTTCTGCAGCGCCGTGTTGCTAGGTAGACTAGCCTATTTTTACTATCGCTACTTCATTTTTAAGGTTGTTATCTATGTTCAACGACATAAAGCCACTAGCCCTGAGAGGAACATAAACGGAGTATATAAAAGAGCGAAAGGTTTACACATGCATCACGCAGTGCGCATGTCACGTTTGTGTTACTCACTCTAATCTGTGTTTTTTTTTGCATTCTAACATCGGTGTGTTCCCAGTAGAGTTCCTTGACGCCTTCGCCTCGCCTGATTTATGCTCCTAATGCCCCAATATGTCTAAGCCAGAGCTTGTGATTTACGACCAGCACACTCTGTAGCTCTGACTGGTGTTGGGCATTTGTCGCATTGAAGATATAGATTTTTAGTTTCCCGGGGTGTGAAGAAATTTAACAAGCCAATCAAACGCACCATTTTAAAACCTGGTAACATAAGCAAAACAGCTTCTACCCATACTCTGTTAGCAAATACTGATAA
The DNA here is from genome assembly GCF_055824585.1 of Amblyomma mixtum. Taxonomy (NCBI): domain Eukaryota; kingdom Metazoa; phylum Arthropoda; class Arachnida; order Ixodida; family Ixodidae; genus Amblyomma; species Amblyomma mixtum. The sequence goes on along the minus strand of NC_143016.1, from coordinate 49,147,319 downwards.
CTTTTTGTTTTGTACACTGTAGTGCTCTTCGCTAGCGTGTTGGAATAGTAACATTCACTAGTCCTACTTTTAGTACTTCTAGTCAGTAAGAAGGCAGTGGTCTCTAGGACAAGTATATCTGCTTATTAATTAGTGAATTCTCCAATCTTTTTCTTTCGTGTGCAGAATGTTTCATCTAAAGAGAAAAATTGTACGAGCTGTAATTTCGCACAGCAATTGCATTTTATCGGCAGCATCGTTTCATACGGCATTTGTTTTGGACGATTCGATCAGAAGTCGGATATTCACACCGACTGCGGCGACGGCGAAGCAAAAGAACCCGCCGTCCCAGCGACTGCGCCGGTAGCGCGAACTTGCCCCCCCCCTCCCCCCCCCATCCGTTCTCTTTACTGAATATACATGGCAAAGTTGATGCAAACGAAACGAGATGGCGCCACCGATGTCAGGACTGCGATACCTGCATGTTTTGCTCAGCCGTCGCTACAGACGATGCAAATATACAACTTCATTTATTTCAATCAGTCATGTAAACTAAAGATATGTGGTATAAAACACTACTGCTGTCCAAATGACATTGCTGTATGAAATTTGAACTCGAAGAATTACATCTATTTAGGTGACAGAAGCATTCTATGGCAGGGGAGGGGGTCAAATTTGTGAAGTTTTCGTGAAGCTTGAAGTAAATTTATTTTTCAAATATATACGTCTCAGCGGGTAACCTCGGGCCAATATCTTTTTTCGAACATCAATTAGTGCAGCTTTTTCCCTAGTATAGAGCCATCAGGTGGCTTAAAAACCTAGATAACATAACACCCCCTATCAAGTACCCTTGTGAAGAGGGCCTTTAAGGGTATCTTGAAAAAAAATAAATAAATAACATTGTAACAGAGTTCATTATGGGTAAAACAAAAGAAAGAAGGGTGTTGTATTGCAACATGCACCGCCAAAAACGCACAAGGTGAAGCATAGCGAAACACGTCATTATTTCTTGGAACCTATAGATTTACATAGATTTTTCGTGTCATTTCTGCGTTGTTTTTAGGTTTTCTGCGTGTAGAAAAATGCGACGTCAGTTCCAAATTAAAAAAGGAATTGTTCTGGTCCTGCCGTTGCGACAGATTTTTTATAGCACTGCGAAGTTCTTTATTGCTCAATACTACATAAAATCCCGCTGTTGGAGAAAAAATTTCTGTTGTCAGGTCCCAAAATACTACAGCCTAATGTTTGGGGACCGCAGAAAAGGTTCTGTTGTGTTTTTCGTTAGGGGAATGTACACCATGAAATACCAAGAGGGCTCTAACCTATTTTTCTATTTATATTCCAGATGGCCTTGAGCAGACTTTCAACGCCATCTACACAGACTACAAGACGTGCGCTCTTTATGACTTTCCATTCGAAGGCGTGCAAGGTAAAAAGATATAACCTTAATTAAGAGTGGTTAATCACCCCACCCGTGTCAGTTTTCTTTACATGTCCAACAATTTCGGACAAAAATTCAGGAAATTTAACAGTTGTAAGATACGATTTCGGAAACATCCAAGGCAATGATCCATTCTTATCTGTAACGAAATATTCTTTTAAAGCGTTCCATCGTTCACATCGCACAGTTAAGACTCCCAAAGAAAACTCCGAAAGAAAAAAGTCAAGACTGCCGTCGGATGACCTCCGAATATATTGATTGTTATACCGAAATCTTACGTTATAAGAAAAAATTGAATTCATAAAAGGATTACCGTGCAAAATTTCTTGTGTCCACAATAGCTGGGTATGCACCTTGAAAGGTGTATCGCGCAATGGTGAGCAGTTATTTAGGTCGACCCAACACATGATTCGTTCTCGTATTCCATACGCAGCTGTTCCGTAGCTGTGACCATAACATTAGCCAGCTCTAACAGTGGTAACGTGGTGGCCTTTGTATAAAGGTCCCTCAGTTATGAACAGGCTGAATTGTGGTTTTGATTGCTATTCGCAGGAGAAATCAACCCAACAAACTATTAATAAAAGGTTTAATGCTTTTCTGGTGGGCAACACTTTGAAAACGCAAAAGACGAGGAACTGTAAAATTCAAGCTTCTTATAAATATCACAGAAACTCACCCGTGCAGTTTGAAACTGCGTACATATAGCAACAAGCGGATAATATAGGCTTAGTAATTATTAGACTATATAATACTGGAACGATTTATTGCTCCACAAATCCAGCATAACAAAAGGATGCATTCCTGACTTCGTAATTAAACCTAGAAGTGACTCTGCGGCTTCTTCTCGTTTCTTTTATCATATTGTTTCACTTACGTGTGTTAAGCAGGGTGTTCGTATATTTTGGAATGTATGTTGTTTAAAACAGGCTTGCGTATGCAATGAAGAAAAAATTACAGATCGCTGCGGCGACCCGCAATCGCAGAACGCGAAAGCATTGACGCCTCCTCAGCACTCATCGCTTTTCTTTGCCTCACTTTATCATTTCCCTTTTGTTCGTTAATTTAACTACAGAATTAACGTAATTACCTTACGACTTCATTAAAGATCGATTTATTTAAGCAGATTATAACTTCTTTGGTCTCAATGAACCATTTTGGTTCGTCAAAAGTGGCGCCGTGGTTGCTTTCCCGTCCACTTACTATATCCCTGTCCAGCCTATTCAAACGTCCATTGGTTTTTGATGATAATTAATGATCTAATTTGTCTACGTAAATGAAACTTTTTGTTCGATTAATTATCACTCATCAAATACATTTCAACTGATTTCAAACTTCTTTTTCACTCTTTGTCTATTTTTGCACTATTTTGCCGTCCACGGCTGTTTCTACGTCGACTCACTATATCGACGTCCGCGCTATCTCAACGTTACTTTCGTAATTTTTTCTGTAATTAACTAATCAACCGACCGTCATATTTTTTTTTTTTTTGCGCAGCATCCTCACATCATCCCCTTTCGATTACAACCATGTGTTTGATGGTACCCCTTCTGAGAACGTCACAACTGATGCGGACACGTTTTCCGGATGCGTTTTGGTGACACGACCCCGCGGACATAGCATAAAAATGTTTCCGCATTAAAATAGGCGTCAAAAATTCCGGACCGCTTCTAAATTTTATAACCGTTCACAATACACTTAGTTCTCCTGTTCAGCTTGTGCCCATTAAATTGGCTTGATTAATACGGGCCCAGCAACTTGGAGATTTAGCTATGGCTATCAATTCTTACGCTGGGGTTCGCTAAACTAATGGTAAATGCACGAGGATGACAGCCTCCGCTTCGAATCCCGACGTGGTCTGACTACAGGGAAGAAATTTAGCGAAACAGATACAAACAGTACTTTGATTTTATTTGCCCTCCTAGCACTTTTCCTCTTAACTTTGTGCTGCTTTCTCTAGAGCTAAGCTGCAATATCAGTATGGGTTTTCCTTGGTACCGTTCCAGAGTGCATGCTGTGGGTGACGAAGGATGTCGTAGACAACGTCCCTCAGCACTGCGTCGACCAGTTTGAAGACAACTGCGACACGAAGCATGTAGCATACGACAAAGACACCTGCAGTCAGTTTGTCGCCTAAGTGCATGCTTAAAAAAAAACATTGCGTAATAAAAATATTAAATGCAAAGCATTAGTGTTGTGAACGCCTTGGAAGAAATAAAATATCGCTTCCATCTAAACCCTGCCCCCGTTTCTAGCGTATTCAGGAAAGACATTTATTTAGTGTCTACCGGTAGACATACGCCTGCGCACGGACATCCAATAAACTCAGTTATATGGACAGCCGCACATATAGCACTTCAGTGCAAGAAGACGGGTGTTTGCCATCTCCGCAAGGTTGTCACACAAAGACACACACGCGCAATCCCCACAAATAATTTATAAAAATGATTCCTTTATATAGCTAATTGCCATAATACAGTTCGTTAAGCTAGTTCACTAAGAGGTGAAATTGTATTAGAATAACGCAATATTAGACGCATAATTTAAAAATGTTTCTTGAATTAATTGGTGCTACGACAGTATGAGAACAAAAAGAGCTAATAAGAGAGAACACGGTTTCAATTTAGACGCTGTTGTCATCTCGCCTTCATACCCTGAGAGCCCATCGTCTATTCATGTTCGCTTAATGTACAGTCTCCGTCAAAAGTATACAGCCCAAGGGGTTTGCTTCTTAACTGCTTAACGCGGCTCCCTGGCACCTCTAGCAGTCCAAACCTTCGCAGGACTGAGGACTCAAAGCCGTTTCTGGTTCGAGAGATTGCGGTCGCTTAGGATGCATAACTGGGCACGCTGAAGGCCCCGTAAGCAAACCCCTTGGGCTGTATACTTTTGACGGGGGCTGTACCTCTCACCGGAGCACCAGCAGGCCAGACGCCAGTGTTGGCTTAAGTGGCCAAGCGTGGTATTCAAGTGAAACGATTCAGGAGTATTGAGAACAAACTACATCAAGGTGCTCTGACACTTGATTTGCTTTGCGGCTCTCTTCATCTTGCTGCAGCGCACTAGTGTAGTGCGCATAGAAGGAGTACGTAATATTACCATATCGAATGTTTACTGAAACATGCGCACAGTTTAAAAAACAGACACAGACGGAGGAGCAAGTTAGGCCGCGCGTGGCACGCACCAAACACGAAATGATTCATATTATCGCTCAGTCTTCGAGGTGAGCAGTACAAACTGCTGAACAACGGCAGGCTGAACGACCGTGAGAAGCACATTTGCACAAGGCATCCAGCCCTGCAGCAAGTGAGGCAGAGCATGAAATGAAACTTGTGCGACGGTCCCATAGTTCGAAGAGCGGCAGATAGAGTGAAAGGCAGCACGATAATCTAATCCTAATTGGCTGGCTGCGGTGACAGAAAACTGCGGTCCGTTTATATTCTTCAAACAGCATAACAGGCAGAATTGCAGGTCAAAAGCATTGTAATGACCTAAAATTATTTACAGCCAGTGCTGTTTATCTTAGCTTTTATGGGGGCAATATGAGGTGTCTAGTTGAAATCAAGAGGAAGAAATGGGCTTGGGCAGGGCATGTAATGCGAAGGCAAGATAACCGCTGGTCCTAAGGGTAACGGAGTGGATTCCAAGAGAAAGCAAACGTAGCAGGGGACGGCAGAAAGTTAGGTGGGCGGATGAGATTAAGAAGTTTGCGGGGATACAGTGGCGGCAACTGACAAAGGACAGGGTTAATTGGAGAGGCTTGGGAGAGGCCTTTGCCCTGAAGCTTTTTAACGCGACCGCGTTAAAACTCCCTTTACGCAGAAAATCTGGCGTCGTCGTCGTCGGCGATGTTGATGTCGACGCTGCGAGCGAAAGGTCCCCGGAGAAACAATCTAGGTGGGCAACATTGGTCACTTGGCCTTGGAGCTTCATCATAACCTGCCTATCGGATTGTGACTTAACTGGCCACTACGGCAAGTGTCAGTTAAATTATTGTTTGGTAGCGGGAAGTTCTCCACGCGAAGCAACCTGGGGCGTACAAGCCCCACCGATGGCCGCACCAGCCATCGCTGTGCCATAGCTTAACCTATGTATCACTGCTCCAGGAGTAGTATGAGGACTACCAGTGATCTATAAATGTAATATCAAAAATGACCAATTCCTCATATCTGGGAGATAAGCCATTAGGACATCGTGTCATACCCATAAGGTGGAGCTCAAGCAAGCCCTCCAATGTTTAGCGCGAAAGCACTAATTGAGTGGTTCTAACTAAAAAAAAAATGTCTAAAGTTTGTCTCTCTGTCCGAGAACAATCTGGATCACACAAATTTCCCCGGTTGCAGCATCTGCCATTCGGGGGACGAAGCTCGGGAAGTGCAATCTGCATTCCAGAAATTCCACCGGTGGCAGCACCTGCTATCTCTTGCAGTGACGTACCGCTTCACCCCTGCACCACTGCGCCAGAAGTGGCATGACAACTCCCAGAGATCTATGAATGTTAAATAGGGAAGCGCCAATTGCATACATCGATAGGCCGGGCCTTCGTACTGTATACGAATGATGTCAACATTCTCATTTTTTAACGAAGTCGCCGAGACCGAAATTCATACCGACTCAAGCGGCGTTGGCTTAGGCACCGTCCGCGACGGAAAAATCGAAGGTATGGAAAAAGTCATCGCTTACATAAGCCGTTGCCTCTTGATGTCCGACGCGATGGTCGATGACTGAGACGATGTACCTCAACATTCCACCCCTGTTTTTACGGACGACCATTCAAAGTCGTCAGTAACCACACGCACTTTGCTCGCTAGCCAATTTGAAGAAGCCCTCCGACCGTTTAGCTGGATGCAGCCTCAGTCTTAGGAGTTCTATATCATGCTAGTCCACAAGTCTGGACGCAATCATACGGACCCGGACTGTCTATCGCCAAATACTTTAGGCAAGCTGCTGCAAGGGTACGATGAACACTCCTTTCTAGGACCGGCAACCAGCAACGAATTCGCGCAACACTAGCTAAGAGACCTTTACCACAACGCCTCTTCGAATACAAAGATGGCAAGTCCTTTTCGCCGCCAAGGACGTACTGACATGTTTAGTCTCCTTCTGTTTCAGAACAGCTTCTTCGTGAAGAAAATCATCGCTCCTAATAAAGTCACCCGCCTTCTTGTCGTCCCGGCGAATTTTCGTGATGACATTCTACAGTGTTCTCACGATGAGCCAACAGCTGCCGATATCGGTTTTACCCGTACTCTCCGCTCAGGTAAATACACGCAAGGTGACGGTGTGTGGGTGTGGGCGCCTATTCGCCGCCGCAGACTGAGCGCAATTTTTTGCGCCACTACTTCCTCCAGCACAACGTAATTCGTGGAATCAGAAAACATGACTACGAAGTCGTTCAGCTTCTGCACAATAAAGGCAACATTGTTTTCTATTTCATACCTGTACATAGACACTGAGAGGTCTTTCTTTATCGTGGAATACGCTTGACGGAATTTTTCTTTAGTGTGCTGCTTTTCGAAAAGATAAAAACTTGTTTTTTGAGAACGTCCGCGTAAAGATTCCCACTTTCTGTACGAAATTTAGCCGTTTAGCGCGCTGTCTTTGCGATGATACCATTGCGCATGTTGCAGGCATGTAAGCTCGGACCATTGATTGCGCTCATCATAACACAGCTAACTGCAAACGGTGGATCAGTACAGTGAGGCTAGTTTGGGACTTTCTGCACGCTTTCTTTGCCCGGTCGGCTGCGCTTCTTTGAAGGTGCTTTATTCAAAGGAATGCTTCATTCGCAAAAATAATTTGAAAGGCGAATTTAATGCATTTGTGGGCGGCAGTTATTGACGCCTCAAAAGTTTTCCGACCAAATGCTGTAAATAGGGAGGGAAATAATACTGCTCAGTGACCGGATGCAGTCAATTTCTTCTTTTAATGCGCAGCGGGTATAGGGACAATAAGGAGTCTAGATTGTCGACCCCTACGAACTTATTTTATTTGACACTTAATTTAGGGATTTCTGTTTGATTTGAAGTTTTTCATCTCCGTTATTGTAACTGTACTAGCTTCACCTATGGCAAGAACAACTGAAGTTACAATCGCAGTACCTTTGTTTGCCAAAAGCTAGAACAAGGTCTTCATTTTCAGAAAATCTCACGTGAGCGCTTGCCCTCCTACCTTCGCATCTCTTTTGATCTTTGTTGAACAAACATGCAAGTAATTCGTCGAGCCAGTCGCTATAGATCTCATTCGTTTCATCATCGGTGAAGCCACCGACGAAGTCACATCTCTTGGCGATAAACAAAAACACGGTATCGCTGAGGTCACATCGCATAGTGATATACAAGAACGCTTCAGAGCTCGAATGGTCAGGCTCATTTCTGACATGAAATGTTGGTCACCTAGAGTTGTAAGGCGCATCTAGTAGCATACTTGCCCTAAAAATCGACACTTCGTATATACTCGGCATCAAAGCGCGATGTCCGCATTTGTGGATGCAAAACTTTGAACGTCAACCGCGGCCCTTTTTCTTTGTCCATGACAAGGAACATATTGAAGGGCTATGTGACATTATCTTACCTACATTTTTTTATGATATATTGACCTACAAACGATACTTTCTGAAGATACAGAACCGAAATGAAGGCTACATTTTTGTCCCGCCATGATTTTACAGATTACGAGATTTAGTTGTTGTTTTTTTCAAATACATTTCGCTCTATATCTGACAGGTGGCATCGCGGTCTTAAGACTCGAAATTCAAAGGCTGATGTTGGCATTGAATATAAAAATACAATTAGGATTGGGCCGCGCACACATATGTGGCTGAAGCGCATATGTCAGAAATAGAATGCTCTAAAATTCATTTGTATTTCTGTTTCGGACGCAAGATGTGTTAAGGGGCAAAATGCATAATGAAACCACTGCCGCCCCAATGTTAAACAAACACATGAGGCGGCGTCGAAAAAATAAGGCTGATCATTTTTCAAGCGCTCTGCCTTGCTAGTGTCATAACAACGTCCAGAGAAGGTATGCGCACTGACAAAACCGATGTCAGGAAATAATGAGCATGCGTGATTTTCTGACATCTCAACTGTCCCTCTTTCAAATTATGGAGGGAATAGTTTATGACTTTTGCACCAATTACAACTATGTTTCACTAACGAAAATACGAATGAGTTATATAGCATACCATTTCGGACATATGAATATTGCTATTATGAATTTCCCTCAGGTCCTAGAAACCCTGACAGCACAACGAATTAAAAAACCAAAGGTTAAACATATCTCGCTGTCTAACGTTCCATTGCCGTGAAAGCCATTTAAACTGAGGCGAAGGTATCGCAGCCTTTAGCAATTCGCGCTCGAAAACTACAGAGTTTAAACTGCGTTGCTTTGCGTGCTGTGCGATGGCACGGTTCCTTCCAGCGATGCTGGCCACTCTCTACAGCGTGCTGCTCTGTCCTCTGTTCGCCTCCTGTGAAGCAAAGCACGAGGTGAAGCACGACGTCACGGATATTTTCAAGGTAAACATGGGTCACATTAATACATGACCAAATTCTCGGTGGAGAAATTCTAACCGTTGCAAAAAATTGGTAGTAAAAATCTCTGAGCTGCATAAGCGCTATTCAAAGTTACGCATGAAGCGTAGATTAAAGCGAATCAACCGGAAAATTTTTCTGCGTGTCGCAATGGCTAGCCCTACTATTATATAGCTTTTCTTGCCCTCCAAAGCAGGCGCGTTCGTGCGAAGGTTTGTGGGTGTGAGAAAACGTCATTAAACTGTACGTAATATGAAAACAAGGGAAGGGAAATGAGGGGCTCGTTATAAATATGATTGAATCCAACAGCCACAGAAACCAAGGGACAGAGGGGATTTTTTTAATTTATTTATTTATTTTGTGCTGTTGTTCGATTTGGAATATTACTGAATATGTAACATATTCAGTAATATTCCAAATCGAACAACAGTACAAAATAAATAAATAAAATTAAAAAAATCCCCTCTGTCCCTTGGTTTCTGTGGCTGTTGGCTTCTCTCGTACTTAATATGAGTGAGTTAGCTCAGATGATGTATTTAAACCCTGATGGACTGACTGCAAAACTTGTTCTTGTTCTGTTCCAAGAATTTTTCGGCACCCTTCAGATTCTAGAAACTTACTACCGAGGAAAAGGAAGTAGCCTGTGACAAAAAAACGAACAGTGGAAATAAAACATAGGAGAGAAAATAGATGCGTAGTGCTGGTCTTCAGTTCAATTTTGAGCACCTATGGTTCTTTACCTAGCCCGGAATTCGCGCGTTAAAGGATGCTATTTGCGTTTTGCCTCAGTTACCTACCCTGAATCCGGGTAGATCTCAGATGCGCACTTTTACTTCCCCGTCAGGCATCGTTGCTCTTAGATGGACCTCTCGCCTTTCAGTGGCTGTCGAAGATGGCAGCGATTTTCGGAAATTAACTGTCGAATCAGTTAGCCAGCACCATTTAGAACAAGGTACCGGAAATCCTCTGGATCAGCCCACCAGTGAGGGCTCAGGGATTGCCATACAAACCACCATCCGCCACAATTAAAAGCTGTTTAGGCAGTACAGCCCTCCAATAACAATATCCAGTGACCGGTAACCAGCAGGCACAGTGGCTCCGGCGAAAGCCATACAGAGAAGAAGGCACGGAGTTGAGGCATGCTCAGATAGCTCGTGTAGCGAGCGCCCTAAGCTAGCTTTCTGCTTGGTGTGAAGCAATCCCTACCACTTATTGCTAAAGAGCTGAACAACACCAAGCATTTGTGGCGCCCTTATTTCACTCGCCTGCTCGTTACACTGCGGACTCCTTCCTTTAAAACCAACCAGAATAGGTGGCCGGGTGTGGGTTTGGCATCTGCAGATGAACCCGTCGCCGTTCTGGCGTATATGGTTGTTGCGACGCGCGTCTTTTCTTTCAGACTTTTCTCTTAGATCCGTTTGAAGTCTCTTTTAAGAACTAATGCGCAGTAACTGACTCGGGCTATCCTGACTCTGGCTGTAGCATACGGAAGAATCGCTGACTTTTCTCTTAATTCTTTATTCACTCGAAACTGTAGAACTAACCAAAGTGTCGATAAATAGCGAACTAAATCCGAGGGCAAGTTGGCATCAATTCTGCGGGCCCCAAGTTTGCGCAAATCACGAAAGTCGAAGAGAGAAGGGGTAGACTGAAATTTTTTTAAAGTCCATCGCCTTTCGCCCGTTCCTTTTATCCTTCATCCATGCTATGCCCAAGGTACGTACCTTTTGTAAGTCATTTAGAGTGTTTTTTTTAAACACCTATAACAGCTTTAGGGATTAGGGTCGACGCATTCTAATATAGACGCGCAGTGTGCGCCCAAGTGGCGTTTTGAAGCTTTGGGTAGCGCCTAGCGATCGTCGTGCCCGGCCGGGATCCCACCAGGGTACGATGACTGACACGTAGTGCCGAAAAAGTGTTAACTAAATTGGAGGACAGAGTTGACTTCAATATAACGAAAAAAAATATTACGCTTGAGCCATGTTGCGCAACCTGCAAAAGTTGAAGAAAGCAAGGTAAAATGTTTTTTTTTTTTATTAGCGATCCACTTTCACCCCTTACTTGTTTCCTTGTTTCCTCGTTACTTGTTATCTCATGCCTGCGGTGAACGGCTAAGCAGGCGTGGCCCCTATCGCCGGTCAGCAGTCCGAACATTATCATTCGACCCCGGGCCGAAGGTTTCGCTCCACCCTCTTAAAAGCTAGCGAGAGTGCAGCGGTGGGCAAGTTATCCCGATTAATGACAGTCTCAGCGCCAACCCACCATCAATCCACCCACAATATCCTGACCCTATGTCCATCAAGTTTGTTAGTTGTTTTTAGTCTGAACACTGTTTTACCTACAGTGCACCGAGGCTACATATTCAACAGGCTACCGGTTGCGCCATCAAGAGGTTTAGGTTCAAACCGTGGTCAGACCAAGAATATTGTCGGGCATGATTTATTTTCTCCAGATTTTAACTACTGTACGCACACGATTGACGGATGGACTGGCGGATGAAACAAAAAGCGCATTCACGCAGAGACTAGCGACGTTCATAATTCGTGTAGAGCACACCATAGACCATGTTTCTCCTGGTCTATACAGGCTAAGCGATCGAAAGTGACCGCCCTGCGTGATGCAGGAGAAAGCCTGGCGCCGTTGGCCCAGGATCTCTGGAACGTGCGCACGTATGTCAGGATAGTAAGGCCGCTGCCGCCATTGTACCGCTTCACGAAAATGCATCTTCAAGTTTGAGCGTCGCGGCTTGACCTTGCGTTCGCAGCGACGTTGTTGAAGACGTTCCGGGTAGTGTTGCGGATGATGTATCTTTTCTGTCAGGGTAGCGAGCGACAGAGCAACGGCGCTCTCACTGGACAAATGAGGGCATATTTTTATGGATGGTATCACTTTTTCGCTGCAGACGAACATTGCGAAATCAGTCCATATGACACCATACAAATAGCTCTATAAACTGGGTCATTTCGAGCACTTTCAGGAAACCAAACACAGGTATGATAGTTTGGAGGCACGTTGCATGCCCAATTTACCAACCGACTGAAGGGTGCCGAAAGCTCGCACTTGGAAGCAATGCTAAACGACACTCTTAAATACTGGGCCTATTTTTGCTGGCTTATATGTTGTCGCTGTTTACGTCCCTAATGCTCAGTGTGTTTTAACGTTCTGAAACTAACCTATGAGATTCGCCACTAAAAGGTTTCGGGCGAATTTCGATTCCCTGGGATTCATGAACCATATTTTACGACTGGAAAGTCGGAAAAATTTGCTTCCTGTTTTCCCCCTATATTTGGTACTTCTGAGAGCAGAAAATAAACGGCAGCTTGATAGAGCCTCCTGCATACTGTCCGTGCCAGTCATTTCACTTACTTCGCAGATGACTCTTTGGACAACGATGAGCCGGCAGTGAAATGGGAGCGATTGTTACGGTACAGCTCCAATTAGTGGCATGAATAATGAATTCACCGGCAGAGTCGCCGGCTAAGAAAAAAAGGGAAACAAAACCAATACAACCAATCAGCAATGCTTCGGCCATCACTCATGTATATCTCGATGTAGACCGGAAGGATGTTTTCCAGTAGTTATTTCAGTGTTGTATGACCTCGACGTGGAAGAAACCTAAGTTGCGGTTATAGAACACACCTAGAGGCACTGCACATAAACCATTGTCCTCAATCCGAAGTGTCGTGAAGTACTAATCAGTAAGAGAGTAAAGCAAGGAGGCAGAATCTCACCACTTCTATTCACCACGTGTTCACATACAGCATCTAGAGGTCTGGGTTTGCACACAAGTTGAAAAATTAAAGATCACTGCGTCGACCCGCATTGGGAGAATGCGAAATGCGAATGCACCTCTTCGGCACTCGTCTCCTCTCTTCCTAATTTTCTTTTTGTTTGTTAATAGTTTTACTGAATCAGCGTAATTATCTTACGCTTTAATTAAAGATCGATTTATTTACTCTGATTGTACCTTCTTTTATTGCAACCAAGGATTTTGGTTTTCTAAATTTAGCGCAGTGATTGCTCTCCCGTCCACTTACTATATCCCCGTCCAGCCTATTTAACCATCCAGTAGTTCTTGATGATAATTAAATTATTCTATGTCAATGAAACTTTTTGTTCGATTATTTATCACTAATGAAATACATTTAAAGTCATTTCAAACTTTATTTTCACTCCTTTGCCTATTTTCAGACTATTTTGGCGTCCACGGCTGTTTTTCCGACCGCTCAATATATCGATGCCCACGCTATTTCGACGTTTTCTTTGATATTTCTGGCTGTAATTAATTAACTAATCAATTTATCCACAGATTGTTTTTGTGCAGCAACCTCACGCCGTCCTGTATTGATCACAATCATTCGCTTGGTGGTACCTCTTCTGAGAACGCCACAACTGCTGCGGACAGGTTTTGCGGACACGCTTTGCAGACACATTTTGGTGACACGACCCTGCCAACATAGCCTAGAAATGCTTTGCCATTAATAAACACCTTCGTAATCCAATATTTTTACAAGACATTGCCCTGCTAACTCTGTAGTGGAACTGAATACATCTTTGACTTAAATTTTAAATCAAAACGGGGGACAAGGAACTAAGATGAAGAGACCTAAATAGTGGCTGAGGTCATTGCCCTACTGAGTAAACAGGGGAGGAATTGCAAGATATTATTGATGGCTTAAACATTCCAAAGAGAACAGTGGAACAGAGAGTTTAGATGAAGATGACTAACCATTCTTGGGCACTCTGATAAAGGTCCAGGGGTTTAACATAGGATGGGAGAAATGTGATGTAAGAAAAAACACAGGCCTAAAGGCACGCAGTAGCCATTGATGAGGAGCTGGTGTGGAAAAACTATGAGATTTGCACTGAGACTTCATTTGACAGGCACTTTCTCGTTGTATACCGAAAAATAAGAGCAATCCTCCAAAGGAAAATATATAATAGTCGCACTTTTTCGGCACATACCGAAGGGGCAGAAGCTGCAGGCTCAAAAGAGCCTCGAAATTAGGTTGACGACAGCGCATCGCGCTATTGAAAGAAAGGTGATAGCTACGACTTTAAGAAATTGGAAGAGAGCTGAAAGAGTTAGGGTACGAACATGAGTCAGCTGAGATTAATGATAAATGGGCAAGTGGTGGATAGCTCTTGCGTTGTCCATAACTTACGAGTATGTTGGCTGGTTTATGGGGTTTAACGTCCCAAAGCGACTAAGGCTATGAGAGACGCCGTAGTGAAGGGCTCCGGAAATTTCGACCACCGGGGGTTCTTTAACGTGCACTGACATCACAATACACGGGCCTCAAGAATTTCTCCTCCAAAGAAATTCAACCGCCACGGCCGGGATCGAACCCGTGTCTTTCGGGACAGCAGCCGAGCACCATAGCCACTGAGCCACCGCGGCGGCACTTACGAGTATGTTTTTGCAGGCTAGTTGGTGCCTAAGCATTCTGGGTTTTTTGCGCAAAAGACACGGCGTAAAAGAAACGAGGTAGACAGGACAAGCGCTTACTAACAACTCAGGTGTTTATTGACGAAACATTTGCTTAAATACATCTTATCAAACAAGAAGAGGGAAAGAAGAGACTTCGCATACATAGATATCAGATCAGCACAGATCCCATCATCGCACGAGTGAATGCATGTTTCGAGCTCTAATTCTGCGCAAGATAACTGATTTCTTTTTTTGAGAGCCAAATTGAAGGGTTGCTGACACACGAGTTACCCGATTTTCCTATCTCATTAGCCTCAATTATCTCTCTCCCAAGTTGTGTCTTGCACCGGCGCAGTACTAACGTTTTTTCGAGCGCGGGAGTGCAGTTGCGGCAATTCCGAATATGGTCAATCATTTTGCTACCTGACTTGTTCTTGACATCTCTTGCGTGCTCCCTCAGCCTTTCATTAAGGCACCTGCCAGTTTGGCCAATGTACTGCTTACCACAGGCAAGCGGTATCGAGTACACAACGCTCTTTTTACAGGCCACGAATCGCTGCTGGTGCCGCTTCGAACAAGCGACGGCCGCATCCTCCGCATTCACTCTCTTGCAAATCCTGTAGTTTTTCAGGAGCGTTAAAAACCACTCTAACACCAGCCCTAGCACCGATCTTCTTAATATCTCGCATAATATTAATCTCGCATAATATTAAGAAGATCGGTGCTAGGGCTGGTGTTAGAGTGGTTTTTAACGCTCCTGAAAAACTCTCCAGGATTTGCAAGAGAGTGAATGCGGAGGATGCGGCCGTCGCTTGTTCGAAGCGGCACCAGCAGCGATTCGTGGCCTGTAAAAAGAGCGTTGTGTACTCGATACCGCTTGCCTGTGGTAAGCAGTACATTGGCCAAACTGGCAGGTGCCTTAATGAAAGGCTGAGGGAGCACGCAAGAGATGTCAAGAACAAGTCAGGTAGCAAAATGATTGACCATATTCGGAATTGCCGCAACTGCACTCCCGCGCTCGAAAAAACGTTAGTACTGCGCCGGTTGAAGACACAACTTGGGAGAGAGATAATTGAGGCTAATGAGATAGGAAAATCGGGTAACTCGTGTGTCAGCAACCCTTCAATTTGGCTCTCAAAAAAAGAAATCAGTTATCTTGCGCAGAATTAGAGCTCGAAACATGCATTCACTCGTGCGATGATGGGATCTGTGCTGATCTGATATCTATGTATGCGAAGTCTCTTCTTTCCCTCTTGTTTTTTGTTAAGAGAAGCTGCTGTATTTAAGCAAATGTTTCGTCAATAAACTCCTCAGTTGTTAGTAAGCGCTTGTCCTGTCTATGTCGTGTCTTTTGCGCAAAAAACGCAGAAAGAAAGTCCATACCTTAAGCTGAGCCCTCTTTGTTAGCTTCCATGTTTCTGCCCCATAGGTGAGCACCGGTAAGATACAGCTGTATTATACATTTCTCTTGAAGGATATTGGTCGTATTACAGACTGAGAAAGATACGTAACTTGCAGTAAGCTAGTTGCTGTGCGGTAAAATGGCAAGGTTTCTTGCAGCTTGCATACCCACTGTCTGCATCGTGCTGTTATCTCTTCCGCTGGCCTCCTGCAATGCAAAGCACGAGCTAAAGCACGACATTGCTGATGCTTTCAAGGTAATTTTTCTTCAACCTGCTACCTGGCCAAATCACTGCGGAGAAATTCCGGTCCCTTCCATAGAGGTCCGTAGATTTCAGAGCAATGTGAGAGTTTATGAAACGGACGCTGCGTGTGTATAAAAGTGCACACATAGTTAAAATGTATCAATTGTCAAAATTTCTGCACGAGTAAGTTCGCGCGCCTGCGACTACAATAAGTTTTGCGTTCTACTGTGCTAGATTTCTTATTTAAAGTTGGAGAAGTAAACCATACCCGTCCAGGTCGACGTGGAAACAAAGTTATATCGATAAGTAAGGTTAGGATATGTATTCAGCGCTAGGGAAATGACCGCAAAATTTGTGCGCCTACGTTCAGCTGCCTCGGAACAGTATTCAGCTGTTACAGCTCTTGCGTCTCCAGCTTTGTTCTGCCGGTTTACAAAATACCTACGTTGTGATTAAATAAAAGACGTAGAAACATTTTCACTCTCTGTTGATACTTCAATAGCACACCGAGGAAAGGTATGAGAGTGAAAGAAGGAAAAGGAAAGAAACCTTCGTATAGGTGCATGGGCTCTGACAACCATCTGTGATTCCTCAAGCCTTCTTAAAAGGCACAGCGCGCGGCTGTCTTTAAGATTTTGCCTCCATCGAAACGCGCCGACAGCAGGAGGGATTTGAACCCGTTACCTTCAGCTTACCAGCTGAAAGGCAATGCAGTGGCCTTCGACCAGTATTAGAAGAATAGAAGCCGCCAAAGAAGAGTCAAAGCGAAGGTAAACAGTTCGCGCGAAGAAAAAATAGCGGTCGATTCGCGTAGTTAAGGCATATGCAAAGTACGTGCGCTAGCAGTTCTGCTTCCAATTCGATTCTGGCGTTCAGAAGCAGTGTTCACGGGTAGCATTTGTTCGGACAGCGATAATGCGCTAATGTACATATATGGGGAATTTGCCATTTTCTCCGTCAATATATCCCTCGGATTCTCGCTACAAGTCCTTGCGCAGGGCTGCAGCGGTCAAGCGATGCGCCACTGACCTTCTGTGGCAGGTGCTTCCATCGCTGGGACCTGAGTTGTTTGGGCTAGGTTGGGATCCAGGCTGCTCTCCAGTACAGCCTCTCACGATCAATTGAGCTGTCGACTAGCACCGTGTTCAGACTGTTCGCCCGCCAGCCAAGTGGGCTGCTCACGTGCCAACCAAGTGGTGGGCGGGTGAGCAGCCTTCCAGAAAACAGGCTTCAGGCAAACAGGCAAACAAACAAAGGCTAAAGGGGGTGAATGCCCACTATGAGTTCTAGCGCACTAAAACAGCATATGCACAGATTGTCACAACGGTAAACTCTCACTACGCGAAAGCTGCTTGTTAGGGGTCACTAATTCTGCAGGCCACGAGGATTTATAATTAATTCATATAACGTATTGAAGCTTGGAATTGAAATAGCAAGACTGTAGTATGCCATGTCTGCATCGAATTTCAGTGCGAATAAGCGAGCAGTTTAACCCAGCGAAGCATTTTACGGTGCGCGTTCGTGGTTGCAACAGTCCATATTATTCGTTTAAAAGGCAAAAGTCATATGTGTTTGTTACACGTACTAAAATTACTGGCAAACCTTTCGAAAAAAAATGCGTTTTCACCGCTGCGATAAACGATGGTGAAGGTTAGAGGCATATCTGAAGCTTCTGTGCTGCAAAAAAATGGTTGCCCGTATAATGGATGGTATCGCCAGTTCGGCTTCATTGAGATGTCTTTTAAGACCTAGCTAATGCTTAAAAACTCTACTTACAAAAAATGCAGGCATTTTAGTTATTGCGGCACTGATTAAAGGAAGTATGGATTCCCACCTCCCTCTCCGTAGGCGGCAGGGAATTCACGTTGTATTTTCATGGTAGGCAGATCCCGACTGCCACGGGTAAAAGTCACTGTCAGATCGAAACATTGTTTTAAATTTTTCTTGGGCATTTCGCACATACGAAGCCAAATATACGCTTATTTTGGTAAGCAGCATTCGACTGCCGCAAAAAAAATTATCGATCAAATTCAGAACCCCGTCCCTTTACCTACATATAGGTGATATTGTATGTGGTCATGTGGTGGGATATAACGATATTGTCCAGGTTTCACAGCAACATGTCTGTCAGAGTATTTTCATGCCATTTTCAATGCGTAGTTAAAATGATAAATCACCGAATGACCAGTCACAGCGCTTTATTCTGCCAATATGGGGTAATATCTTTTTTATACCACCATAGCCTGCGAATCCCGTTTGATCAATTGTCGGTCACTATAAAATCTGAATGTTTCCAACGTCGTGTGTTCCCGGGAACTTCAAATGCACTATAGACGCAGCCATCAAACTTCTTAAGGCGGTTGTTCTTATACACATCAGATGATGCTACTCTATGTCTGCGTATGTGCGCGAGGTTTCTGCGGGTTTCTAGTGTATACATCATCACAGTCGGTTGGGTTGGTAAGCTTGCCAGATTAGCAAGCTAATCTCTCCAGTGCCAATAAAGAAAGCCAGATTCTCATCTAACGTGCAGTAGAGCCGAAATAAGGGACTATTAGACGATTAATGACTCAATATGGCATTTTATCATTGGTACACCCAAACAAAGCCATATGGCTACAAATGAAAGTTTGTTTTCAAATCTTCTGCTGTGGGGATGCTGTAAACGCCATGGATTGGCACCACTTCTATTGCGAGTTGTGGAAGTTCCGACACAGATTTACTCGGTGCCGCAGCGCCATCTCTAGCCCTTTTAGTTGCTTAATTGATAATTCGGGTGCCGTCGACCACGAATAATTCTTGTCTTCACCTATGGCCTCTACCATGAGGGCTACTGGGGTTCAAGGGCTCCCGATCATCTGATTCGCTATTCTTCCTCCTGTAATTGCTGTCATTGAAGTGTTCATCAATCAATCAATCAATCAATCAATCAACTGTACATTCGATACAAGATGATGCAACCTTCCTTTGGAGCCATATATGACTGCAGTGGTGTTCATACGGCAGGGTCGGTCACCGCTGTGTGTTTTAGACCTTTCCACCTTTTCTTATGGTGACGCGATCACTCTAGTGTACCGGCTGGGGCAGGCCGGATTTTCTCTCCTTTGTTGTGCTGCAAGGTCGACAAAAAACAAGAGGACGCGCGGGGAGAGCACGAAAATTTTATTTCGTTTAGATATAAGCTTGCTGGCGCAGCTACGCGGTTGTTTTTTTATCTTTGAAAGATGTCGTTTTCCTTCTAAAATGGAAGTGTCGTTGAAGAAGGAGCTACCGTACAGACAACCGGTGTTATAAACTCCAAGAGTGTGGAAAATACTTTATTTTATGGTCCCTGACCAAGAAAAGCAGTACAAAGAATACTTTTTTAATACAGATTGTTTCACTGAAGACTGCACAATTTTCAAAAATAGGCTTTCGAGATAGAAACTTTTTTTCGGCATATCATTGTCAGCTTTGTAGTACATCAGAATACAGCTCAGACCTGCTAACTAGCAGGCTGGATAACTACTATAGAATAGGTAACTTTGTAACTATTACTTTTAGGGTCCTTAATTTAGAAGTGGCGTGTGGGCCACCGTAATTAATATGATACCAGTTTCTAGAAATTCGCAAATGTGGTTGCCCTCGCCGGAGCAGACCAACAAATTTGGCTAAATCGCGCCAAAATACATACGCTTTCGTAAAATTGCAGGTAAGACAACCTCAGCACCTAACCCGTAAAGATAGCGAAATTTTTTGGGCCACAGCGCCGAAGGTAACCTCATTTTCTAAGTTCCAAAATGTGATGCGGATATTTATTACTGTGGTCTTGAAAAGTAAGAAGCGTAACGGTAAAAGTTAAAAAGTTAAGTGTTCGGTATTAATTAACCACGTCTTAGCTGGATTCTGATGTACTACACCGCTAGCAATTCTATGCAGAAAAAACACGCTCATCTAACTCAAAAAGCCTATTTTTAAATAATTGTGTAAAGACTTAAGTGAAACACCCTATATATACCTGTAAATGGGCCCACAACGTTTATACCTCTTCCCTCGGAATGTTGTTTCCATTTGAAGTTTAAGCCACGTTCGGGAAGGCGCTACCAATCTGCCATTTGACGCCTTAAGAAGGGCGGGATAGCTAAAAAGTTCTTGCAATTTGCTTGCAGATGTCACACATAGCATGGATAAAAAATGGAGCCTAATTTGGAAGCAATCTACTCACACGCACATTTCAATTGCAGATCTTCGAGAATTTTCCTTCTGCTGTTGTTTTCTACGACATCGACCACGATGGCGACCTCGACTGCATGACAGCGGAAAGGACGGAGTTTACCAATAATCCCCCAGAAGCAACTTACGTTTTATCTCTCAAGGGCCTGAACGGGCATCAAGCGTATGTTTCACATGAGCCGAAAAATGGCTCTTCTCACAGTAGCAAAATACTCTTTCTTTCTCCGTGTATGACTAACTACCGAAGCACTTTCTTATAAGAACGCATGCATGATGTAATGAGCTAACGTCTGCATACTTATTTTGCTCGTAACGCGTATTAACAGACAGGAGTGCCAGAATAGAAAATGTTTCTAGCAATAACAGAATGTATTTGATCACAGCATTTGTCCTGACGCTTCCGCAGAAGAATTTAAAATTTTCCACGGGGTAGGAGGCTCTTTTAATTCTGCAATTATTTTAAATAATTTGGATATAATATTTTTACATGTACTTACCCATACGAGATTAAACAGCGTTTAGAGTACATTTCAAGTGAAACTTCGTGCACTTATATTCTCATAATGCTTAGTAATTAGGATGTTTTTTTTTGTTAACCTTGCCTTAACTTCAGGCAGTTTCGTCTTGTGAGCGCGAGTAAGTTCCAGAGAATCATGCATGTTTCATAACATGCTAAGTACCTTTGGCGCTCTTTTCTCAAGTAACGCCTTTAACTGCTTACAGATATCGATACATCCACAGTACTACGGTATTTTTTACCGAAGTAATCACAAATATGTCCACATTGCATTAACATCTAGTTATTGTCGTTCAATATTTAAATCAAATTAAGTTAGCTGATCTGGTTCTCTCCTAGATGAAATTTTTCAGCTCCGACGTCTTTCTTGTCTTTTTGTATCAACTTTGTATGAAAATGTAACCCGAAGCACTAATCCTAACTGAAGAATAATTAATCGCAGCAGACTGTTCTACACTTCCGCCATAACTGAAAAACACACTCTTACGATAGCTACAACCATCGGTCAACAGCGGTAACAAAGTACCACATTTTGAACGGATGTATGCGGCATTTTTATTTTCTGAGCAATGGAGAAGAAATTTCGTCATGCACCTCCCCCCCCCCCCCCCCCCCCTTCCGATACATTACTAACAGTCTGCGCGGGAAGAAGTCGTGTGTCGAAAAATTCCAGGGTCTGGATAAAGCTCGTATAATTGACGACAGAAAACCTCAGCTGGAAAGTTGATTTCTCAACCAGCGGGGAGCAGTTACTGATTGGCAGACTTTGCCCCTGAACGCAGGAGGAACATTACTACGCACTCAACACCTGGACCGACACCCGATACAAAGATCTTCACCGTTAACGAAGGTAAATATGAATCACTTTTACAGAAGTGAACATCTCAGTCCAGTTCGCCTGGTTTTGCGTTGTTGTCGTGTGTGCCATCCAGTCCGCATGTGCTCCTGCCTTTCTTAAATCATCCTGGGAGTGAGACTGAAGGGGTAAGGAGAGGAGAAGGAAGATGGAGCAGAATATAAGGAAAAGCACCGCGGAGCCGGTACAGGCGGTGGCCAAATCTGGAAGTTGCGCAAATGAAGCCGAGCTGGAGTGTAGCGCTCGGAACGCTTCACGTGCGCTGGTGGGGACGACATGGTACACGTTCTATCCTGATTCGAAAGCGTCACTCTGCGGCGTGCGTCAAACTTTCCATATTTCCTCCAATCTCTCTTCCTTTAAACTCTACCCTGTTCTCGCATAAGGGTTTTAGAACTGGACTAGGCCGTCTCCTTTTTCCTTTCATGCGAGGAATACAATAATTAAATTATAAAGGAACATTGCAGACAAAAACGTGCGACTTGTCCACGAGCCTGCGTACGCTCTCAGTAGGCTGCCCGCAAACATGCAGCTAGAAAAGGTCCTCATTCCGGTGCCTACATATTTCAACATAAGGCATTCCTTCTATACCTACAATTAAATGAACGCTACTGCACCGCTCTGCATGACGCCACACTAATGTTAAGCGTTCGATGAGCCAGCTCGCGCTGATTATTTCTCGGGCTGTTTGGGTAGGTGGTAAGATTATACACACCAGTGCTGTTCAGAACAAGTTATTATTATTCATTATTAGAAAGCTGAGCAGCCGGAAGGAGCAAATTGTTGGTTAATCAGCTCCTATGCGGTGAAGAAATATTGCCGTTCGCGTTATTAATGAAAGCGCTTTCTGAGATAACAGCAAGCATAACAAAATACGGATTGGTACACGCGTCACAAAGTCGGCTATTATATCAGCGGTGATTGGATAGAGAAACAAGAACCATAATAAAAATATGGCCAAGCAAAACTCAATAACAAGTTCTCGATGTGCCTGCATGGTGCGCACGGCGTACAAGCGTACAAGAGCGGCAAAACCATGTCTCTTTATATATAAGGTAGCTAAACGAGGAAGTGCGGAAGCTGTTGCGGAAGAGCTGGTCCGGTATGCTGAAACCACAGCATGGTTGCCTCACGACTCCCCATAAGTTTCATCGAACGACTATTTGCTCGAAAACATACAGAAAAAATATACACAAATCGGCACATTTCCGTACAAAAAATGAATTTATGTGCAATGTACAGTGGGGGCTACATACGACTTATCGTTTTCATCATCTATTTCGTTTTCTCAATGTTCCGAGCAGCGAAAACTTGGCGCAGTTGTTTGGTGTTTAATTATAGGGAAATATTATTATCAAAGCAACTGCTCCATCATTCCTGCTTTCACGGGCACCTCTCAATCTGAAATTTATTACATAATTTAAATCTCTGTTTCGCAGGTCGTCTTTTTGAGTTTCATAAAAAATGCGAAATTGAGAGACAGCCCGAAAAATCTCTTCATGAAATATAATAATCCTTCCTACTAATTTTGAGTCATTTCGACACATGTAGTCTTTGTCAAAAGCAATCAGGCTGCATGATTTGCTTCTAGCTTGTACAGGGAAGCCCTTACAGCTTTCCTGAAGTTTAAATGGTCGTTAAAGGTAAGGATGGGGGGTCTTCTTACCTTCCAACAGTTTTTGATCTTTAAGAAAGTCACAAGGGCTCCACTATACAAGCTAGAAGCAAACCATGATGCAGCCTGATTACTTTTGACAAAGACGGTACATCAGCATTCCCATGCGCAGCATTTGCTCATGTGGGCTGAAGCGAACCACCCTTGGGCATACTACGCTGAGAAATTTCCTCCAAGTGTTGCAGGAACAGTATCAAACCGATAAATCTAAAAGAAGGGGTCGTTCGCATAGTCAGCGCTTTCATGTTTATAGTGTCTAATTAGACATCGCAGAAGTACCTACTTCATAAATGCCCGCCCCGGTTCCAAGTAAGGATACTTTTGGTCACATAGGTTAATGTTATCTCAGAAATCGTGTCGTTTATAGCATTACGCACAATGCATCACGTTCCTGCCATAGATATTTATATCAAATTAGACATCAATCTAGAAATTAGATACTTCGCGATTGATATCCTTATTAGAACGAGCGTGACTTTTATCCTTTTAATAAATACAGGCATTCGTTCGCAAATTTAGTTCGGCCGCCAACATGCCCTTTGTAAGGTATCCCAAATTATTTGAAATTTGGAGGTAATTTAAAAATATCTTTTATTTCATGTTTACTCATCGCCGTTGTAAACCAATATGCCCCCCCCCCCCCCTTATGTAATGCCTTCGGGCCTTTAAGGGATCAATAAATGAAATAAATGAAATGGAAATACTGTAGACTACTCAACTTATGTAATACCTCCAGGCGACCAAAACAGACCAAAGCCTTACACCTCGGCCTAAATTACAGCATACAGCCCCCATGTGGACTTTTGCGGTAAAAATGTCCAATGTAATATCCCTCACGGACTTTTTGCAGATTACGACCATGAGCTGCTCGGCCGCTTCATGTACACGGACTACGTCAATTGCGCAGTCGAAGAGTTTCCTGTAGAGAATCGTCAAGGTAAGCCTTAAGCTTGCCCACAAGTGTGGAACAGTCTTAATTTTAGAGAAACGCAGGATGAAAAAAAGAAACACCTCTAAGGACCACACAGAAACTTTTTCGCAAAGGAAGTGTTTTCACAGTGCTAGGTTGCTGCAGAAAATCTTTGAAACAGATCTGTAAAAATGGCTAGCATCGATGAGTTGGCTGTCATTGCCATGTAAGATTAGGAGTATGACCTTTGACAAACGTGGCGGGCACAACCCAGAACTCTCTCATCGAGTACCGGCATTGCTCTTATCAAAGCTACCCAGGCAGCACAACAACATTGGCCGAACGTCGCGCAAGTGTTGGCAAAACTTGGCACGAACATCGGTCCTACACTGGCATTTGGGCCGAGCGCTACCACTTCACACATTGGCCTTACTTTCATGCCAGTTTTGGGCCAACGCTCGGCCGATCAAGCGGCCAACGCAGTCCCGATGTTCGTTCTGCAGCATGGACCAGCAAAGGTCTCATACTGGCATCCAACTTTCAAACATTGGTAGCCAACTTTCAAACATTGGTAGCCAGCTTTCGAATAATGGTTTCCAGCTTTCGAATACTGGCATCCAGCTTTCGAATAATGGTTTCCAGCTTTCGAATAATGGTTTCCAGCTTTCGAATAATGGCATCCAGCTTTCGAACGCTGGCACATGCAATTAACCCACTCGCCAATGACCGGCACTGTGGATGGATGTACATACATACCATTCTACCTAGCAAATATTCATAAATGAGGTTGCGAAAGAATTCCAGAAAAAAGACCCGTTTATTGCTTTGAGCTACAAGAATCACGCTTCTAGCGCACACAGGATGGTTTGCGCTACCACCAGCCACCGTGGGGAGTAAAGAAAATGGGCCCAAGAGCATGGTGGCAGAGGCTGTGGGAAAACAATTTATTTTCAAGTTTGGTGCGTGCCGATCAGGTTGGACAAATCATCTCGGCAAGCTGCTGCGGCACGGCTAAGGCATCCATAAAGCGCTCAACGAAGCTGTCCTCCAGTGAACTGATCAGTCATATCCAAAGTAATCGTTGCACTCCACTTGCAAGGGGACTGCTGGACTGCATTCAAAGAAATTCCTCGTCCAGTTCTTGCACGATGGCCTCACGAAGCGCCAAGCCTGCAAAGAGATGCATGATGTCATGGTAAGTTGAATTGTGGCCATCACAGAACAAAAACAAAAATGATTAAATAACACGGAATTCTGTGAAACACAGTCATCGTGAAGACACTAGCAACATATTTTACAGGATAATTTTTAATTTATTCTTAAGAACCAGCACCACATTAGTTGCACAAAGTGGAATTTAATTTACTAAACTTCCCTTATACCAAATGGTTTAATTTAGTTTAATGCGTCGTGTCGCACTCCCAGTAAATATATTCAATGCGAGATAAGCAAATTAATGTGATATTGAAAACAGATTAATGTATTATTTTGTTTTAATATAACTCGTATCTCTAAATTGCGAGGTAATTTTTTATTCCAGTAAACATGCACAGGTTGTAGCGTCTCTTCCACATGGACGTCAAAACAACATTTTTGATTAGTTTTATTTAATGAGGTTAAAAATGCGGCTTGCGATTTTTGACGAAATACGCTGAACGCAAGGAACTCAGGGCACCTTTGTTTTACCTTAGTTGCTTCGCATGCATGCTATAGTTGGATTCGAAACTGCAACTTGAAAACCACACAAAAATACTAGTCTTATAGTCCAGAGTAATGCCCTTTTTCATTGCGAGAGAACTTGGGCAAAAGCTTTAACCAGTAATTGCGGATTTTCTATTGAGTCTGCAAGAGTAGAAGGCAAAAAGAAACACTGCGGAAGTATTACACATATCCTTACCAACTAGTCTGCAGTGGAAAATTAATTAAGTGGTTCTGATGTCCGTCGTGCATAAGCGGTAAAGGACATATTCCCGAATGCATCCTATCTCAAGTCATATGAGTTCAAACCCGCTGTTAGCCAAAGTAGTGAATCTTTAGTGAGTTCATCTCACCAAAGACGAAAAATTAAATTCTCACCATTCGGCCACAATTCCACTGCGCACGACGTCAAGCAAGCCATTTCGCAATGAGAGTGGGTACACAGAAGTCTTCCTCGTGCTTTTTGGCTCGCTCTCTTCTCCTGCCTAAAAAATAAAGGCGCATGTAGTCAAAGCAACATTTACTACAAAAACCACTTTAACTTCCAGACGTATATCAAGGTAAAAGAGTTTTAGTACTTACAAAAGATCTTGCAGGCGGTGCGAACAGCGTCGGAGCTCTCCTAATATATGAGTGTGGCTTTTCGCGTGCACAGACTATGAACGGTGCTAGCTCGAGTGTGCATGCATTTTCGTCGCGTTGGTTGTGCACGTGGTTGAGCTCCGCCGTGCAGTCAAGAATGTCTTATTGTGATGAGTCGCGCGGTTCCAAGACGAGCAGTGGAGACGATGGTGTGTGTGTGTGGGGGAGGGGGGGGGGTTGCTGGAGGGGAGAGAGTAATTTTCCTTTACACAGGTTTTGTGGTTCCGAGAAAAGTCCTCGAGCTGAAAGGTGGAGACAGGGAGGTGGAGGAACAGCGAAGCGCGTAGCTGCGTGCGAGGGAAAACAGGTTTGAGAAAGTGACAACCAAAAAGAAAAAATAGCGCTTCGCGGGGTGGGGGGTTAGCCCGCTCCCTGGAAAAGGGCACGGCCGGGAGAACAGGTGGGGAGATATTGCACTTGAAGACTTGAAAGAGAGAGGGAAAGAGGCCAAAACACGTGAAAAGGGTTTGGAATTTTTGGAGAATGAGTAACATGGCCACAGGCAGTACAGAAAGCAATATCTACAAGAGAGAAGTGGATGGGAAACACGGAAGCGTCAAAGTATTGCTACAAAGCTGCAGCAAAAGCCTGAAAATTTTGAAGTGAAAAACTTGGAGCTTCAAGATGCATTTCTCCAAAACGACTTGAGACACTCGCGTATTTTGTGGGGCCGTATGATGTGGCTTCTGTTAGTTCAAGATAGCTTAAAATGTTACCACATAACAAAAATATAAAGCAAAAAAAATATCCAAGCAGAATGCGCGCTCTTTCATAGTTTCATGTACCGTACATGCGCCAAACAAGCTAGGTTAACATGCGTCTAACGCCAGTTGTCAGTCCATTTATTCAGTGGTCGTCGAAGAATCCTCAAATTGTTTGTTGGGGTGGAAGTTTCGCGCAAAAAAAAACAAAAACAAACAAAGGCATGTTGAATTGTGGTTCGCAACTACTTTCGATGGTTTTCATCAATAAAGGTGATGTTCGAAAGAAAAAAAAAACCTGCGAGTAAATATGCAAAGACGTGAGTGAGCAAGAGCTATATAGCCCCCAATGGAAATTACGCAACAGAAGAATAAAATGGTCAAAAACAACAATTTCCAACACAACGATTTGCAGAAAAGGAAGGAAATAGCAAATCAGAAAACACGGGAAAGGCGCGATCACAGGGCAAGACGTAGGGAAGCGTAGGAATCGCTTAGCACGTGTCCGCGTGCGTTTATGAAGCACCCGCCTAATATTTCACGAGCGCAACGCATAATTCGAAATTACGAGGCGACTGCTTCGTTTCTGGACGTTGCCAAAACTGAGCACAATTTCGGTTTAGCGAATGCACTTGCGCTAATCTATTACGTTTGTATCGCGATCTCCCTGAAGCAGACACCAGCTGCGTAGTGCGGCAGTGAATTCCTAGAGCGAATAAAAAAAAGTGATTTTTTTATTCCAAAAATTTAATCAAATGAAACTTATTTGATTTTTGTTGAAGGCACCTGTTGACAATTTTTGTTGAAGGCGTGTCGGGTGTAATCAGAACGTTAATTCTGATCAACAGGACTTCGATCGCAATTCTTCTAAACGTATTATTGCTGCTCACTGCGCAACCAGAGTGCAGCTTTTCCAACGGAATCATGGGTAGCTTTGCTCACAAACTGCAAAAGTGTTCGGTTAAAATATAATAATAAATAAAACCAAATCTTTGAACTCGCATGTTTTAGCGCGTTCGAAAATTATGAACTGCCGATATGGTACTCGACAATAAAAATAATTTTGAACCCATTTTAATGGATGACACAATGTTTACCAACGTTTGCCAGTATACTTTGAACACTGGATAAGCGGTGGCAATCCTAGGCCAATATAGCCAGCTCCCGGAAATGGCATAGCCAATTCTGGCAAAGAGTGGAACAACACTGGCTAACATGGCCCATGATAGCCAGGATTCGATGATGGCACAGCCAGCAATGGCAAACAGTGGGGCAATCCTGGCTAACCTGGCCCATGATAGCCAGGATCTAATTATGGCTCAGCCAATACTGGTAAAGCGTTGGACAACCAGGGCCATTGTTGGATGTGTTAAGGAGTGGCACAACCAATATCGGATGCTCACTGGCAACTCTGGGCCTAGTTAGGGCCACGCTTTGCCAGTGGATTTCCAATATTGGCCCGCTGCCGTGTGCTACCTGGGTACTTGTTGTCTCTACCGACTGTAAAGGGCACTTCGTTGTAGTCGCTGCGCTTTGGGCAATCCGGCTGGCTTCTTTTTCATTGCCATAACATGCAAGTTTTTCCATCATCCACAGAATGCCTACTGTGGGTAAAGAGTGAAGTAAAAGACAACGTTCCCCAAAGCTGCATCGACCACTTTCAAGAGAGTTGCGAGGATGGAGTGAAGGCCTACGACGAAGATACCTGCGCAGAGCTGGTCCAGTAAAAGCAGCAGCATGACGGATGTATCGCTTGGAGATATGAAGATTGAACCTAACAGGAAGCTGGTGAAGCTTGAATAAACATTTTTGCGCATTGATTCTTTCTTACCTGGAACTATATCCTTGAGAAAAAATCTCCTTTTGCGTATACAAATTTCCGCAGCGCTCATCCCCAGGTGGTCGCAAAACGTTTTCAAAGAATAAACGTTCTTCAAGGCAAGGATGTAAATATACAGAGGTTACTTTCTGTTTTTCCACCAGCGTCCACTACATCGATTCCGCGTCGTCACATTCCCGGCACCATCGAATGTGGCTACATTCATGAATTCAACATTTGAGTGTGATGCTGTCGCGACGCTCCGGTGCGTTGTCACGTGGTATTTTTCATAACGCGCGCGCTATCTTTTTAATGCAGAAAAACGTAATCTATGCATAAACAAAGTAAAAAATAGCTGCCGGTTGAGCATTGCTAAGCACAAAATATTGCGCGAAAGCAGTTTTTTTTTATGAGAGGGGGGGGGGGGGGTGCCGCGATGAGTGAGTGAATAAACTTTATTGCCATACTGTAACTAATTACACATAGTGGGGCGGCGTGGTCCTCATGTGGGGTAACGGCTTGGGCCCACGACGTGAGAGCGACTTGTTCCAGTTTTTCTGTAGCTGAGTGGCTTTGGTGCTGGGGGGCTGACTGGAAAGACGCGGGTTCAATCCCGGAAGGGGTGGTCCAATTTCTATGAAGGAGAAATTCTAGAGGTCCATGTACTGTGCGATGTCAGAACGTTAAAGAACCGTTAAGGAACGTTAAATGCGTTAAAGAACCGCAGGTGGTCGAAATTTCCAGATTCCTTCTCTACGGCGTCCTACGATCCTGAGTCGCTTTGAGAAAAATACCCATAAATCCCAAACAGACCAAAGCAGGTTTTCGCAGGTGGACTTCAACGTCACGTACATAAATATTCAGGGAGTGCTTTGACGATCCAAAGTGTACGAGACGAAAGCCTTTCCATGCAACTTTGGCTGCACGGCCGTAGGCACGGGCCTGCTCACTGGCTCGAGCTGACCCACAATCACTTTCACGTGCAGACAGAGGAAAGATTGAAAGAAAATACTCTCGTCGCAACAACCGCGTCCGCCGTAGCGATGGCGCCGGCTGTAAGATAACCCAGTCCTTCGCATCCCCTCCCCCCTCGGTGTTGCAGTTGCAACTGAAGGAAGGATGAAAATAAACGCGCACGGGCCTGCCTACTGGCTCGAGCTGAACCACAACCGCTGCCACGTGCAGATAGAGGAGAGTTTAAAGATATGAAAGAGCGAAAGAACAGACGCGCGTCGCAACAACCGCGTCCGCCGAAGCGGCGACGCCGGTTGTTACAGATGCACCAGTCCCCCGTTTCCCTCCTCGGTGTCCAAGAGGCGAGCGCTGGCCTTTATTCAGCAAGAGCGAATCACGAGGTAAGTCACATGACACAACTGGTGAGAGTGAGTGGTCGGAGCGCCGGTTGGCGCCGCAGCGGAATGAGCGGTAACAGCTGCGACAATTCACCTGGTATGATTTCAAAGCCAAACCTCCGGTGAGACTCCAATTGGAGGTCAAATCCATGCATGATTTGACCTTCAACTTTGCATGCCAGAAGTGGACCTTATTGCTCCAAAAAAACTGGAGGAGACACTTAAGCTCCGCCTTGAGGTGATGACACGACGTCGTTAATGCATTAGTGTCCATTTGGGAGGAATTGGTGATTCTTTAGCATATTTTCGCAGATCGCTGGGAGTCCTCATACACCTCCTGGCACAGTGGTGCCACGGTTGAGCGATGCATCACTTCCTGGCAGGTGGGCTGCCTCGGCAAGTGGCAGGTGGCCACAAGCCACCGGTGCAGCTTGTGAGCCCTACTTTGCACTTCCGCCGCAGGCTCTCACTACCATTTATTAATTGAACTGCTACCCGCAATGGGGGGCTGGTTGAAACTCACAAGGTCACGTCCGGAGATTTGTCTGGTGATTTTTCGCTGCCGCCTCCGCTGAGGTCGACGAGGGGTTTTTGGCAGAGCTAGACGCTTAACGTTATCGCGCTAAAAAGTTAAGAGCACATCATTCTTCTGTAAAAATTTGTGAATATTGCAGTATTATACAATACAGCTATGGATATATTGAAGGAAATGGTTCATTCTTGCAATGAGTAGCAAAATCTTTCTTTTAAAGGTTTTCCTTCATTCGCATCGAGCAATAAGACTCCCTTAAGAAACCAATGGGGAACGGGTTTGATGAGAGCAAAAACATTAATAGCAAAAAAATGCAAGCATGGCTAGGGGAGATCTATGGATATAGTAATTGCAATAATGCAATCATACAAATTAAATTAAATTAGTTTTAAGGAAAGGAAATGACGCAGCACCTGTCTCCATACCTCAGCGGACACTTGAACGTCGCTGTAAGGGAAGAGTTTAAGTAGAGACTGAGAGAAGAAAGGAGGGAAGAGGTGCCGTAGTGGAGGGCTCCGGAATAATTTGGACCACCTGGGGATCTTCAACGTGCACTGACATCGTACAGCACACGGGCGCATCTTGCATTTCGCCTCCATCGAAACGATGCCGCCGCGGTCGGGTTGGAACCCAGGTACTCCTTCTCAGTAGCCGAGCGCCCTAACTGCTGATGAAAAAATTACGTTCATAAACAGTTGAAAAATGCTTTTGTCCAGGATTACCGGGTATGAGGGTTTTTTACCACACTCTAGAATTTGGCGCAAAAATAACTTCGATTAACTAATAAAATTGTCAACAACGTAGTTACAATTCCCTTTTCTTATCGCCTCCGGATATTTTAACATTTGGCTAAAGTTAACCCGAGATCTCTCTTTTGGCTCTCTTCGGCTGTTAGTTGCTTGTAAAAGCGTAATCCTTCTGAAGTGTAACAGTACGGCAAGTCAAGTGTCTGCCTCATACACCTTGATCATATCTACAATTTTCATGCAGGGCTAATTAGTCTATCATTGTTTTAATCATCTGCAGCATAATGAAATGTGGAGGCGAAATTTCCCTTTCTTGTGGTGAAAAGATGCCGATGAGGGTAAATGCATTGATTACGACCACTTGTTGACAGGTGGGCCACTTGTTTACAGGTGCGGCTTGGTATGAGCAAAATTTCCAGGAGGCGTAGCGCTGGAGGTGGCAAACATCAACTCCACATGACAGAGCACAACTATTGCTTGAGTCATTATGCGAGTTTTAAAGTCTCATTGTGTGATAATAAAGGAAGGAAACCCAGAAACTGAGCAGGTAACAAACCACTGCAGGTGATGTCTGCGCTTAGCATACTATGGAGATGAATGCTACGCATCGACCACGTAATCACATTCATCTGACAACGGTAAGGATGATGCTGTAGCATCGCTGTCGTCCCTATTTAAAATTATTATAGTCTGTGGTCTCCCTCTCAGTTTTACTCATTCACACAAATAGTAACTATGTTCACACGATGAAGTTCACAACATCAGCCGTTGCAATGGGTCGCTAGGTTCAATGATGCTGGTTTTTTTGTATTCTCCAAAGAGCTACCGGAGCATTTGATTTAAGCTCCTTTCCATCTTCCTGTACCACAGTCCGATGACCTCTCTGATGGGACTTTGTGAATAACACTATATATCAAAGATCGTGTGCAACAGCAGTTTTTGTGGCAATTTCGTATGTTCAGTGGTGATCTTTTTGTCAATAGTTTTCTTTTTTTCCCAGTCGATGATCGAGGCAATCTTTCCGACGGCCTGTAATGAACTCTGTAGCATGATAGTGTTGTTTTTAGTAACATAACTCTGCAGTTGATGAACTAGCCATATTCTTCGTGAATTCTACAGTGTAGTACAGTTGCGTTGCGCGACAGTATTCGCATGATGCCTTATGATATACCTTCGCTAAGAAATCAGTTTAAGAGAACTATAATAGCACACTTCGTTGCCTTTTCCAAGGAGTAAGGTTGCCTCGTGGCAGCGAAATACTAAATTATGCAATGCTACAGGGATCTGCACCGCACAAAACAAATATTTAATTGCATGTGTCCTGTTATGTGTCCCCCAACGCTTTCAGTTTATCAAGTTGAGAGTTCCTATACCGAGAATAGACTAATTTGCAGCTGAACCCTGTAATTTTAGGCATGTACTTTTAACCTGCGGTACACCACTTATTTCCCCAATAGCATACACAAAGCAGCAAGGGACAGTAACTCTACCTCCCTCTACTTCTTGAGGTGCACCTGACCACACATGGCAAAGTGATTAAAGGGAAGCTGAAGTGGTTTTCTATACGTTTTTGTTAAATCTTCCACTGCTTTTTCCTCCTGAATTCGAATGCTATGCACAAACTGGACAGAACTTCGCGCAAACCGCTTAAATATCTATGAATGCGCGACCAGTATGTGATGTGAGGCAGCTCACTGAACGGCATGCACACCTTCGGCTACTGTGATTCGGCACGGCTAATATGACGTCATAATGGTATCTGACCATCTTTCCCGTCACTGGCCCACTACACGCTTTTTTCGCCATTGATTGGTTTGGTTTATGGGTGTTTGACATCCCAGAGCAACTCAGGATACGAGGGAGGAAGTAGTAAAGAACTCAAAAAATTTCGACCACTTGCGGTTCTTTAACGTGCACTGACATCGCACTGTACACGGGTCTCAAGAATTTTGTCGCCATCAAAATTCGACCGCCACGGCCGGGACCGAACCCGCGTCTTAGAAGTCAGCAGCCTAGCGCCATAAACTATTAGTCACCGAGGCGGCTTCTTGGTGCCACTGCGTTTGTTGTCATCCTGACAACAAACTTCCTTACTGAGGGCCGTTTTCCTTGTTTCGCGTCCGCGCAACATTAATCAGAGATTTACGCCGCTCCTAGTAATCAAATAAACATAGAAATTATCTGCGTTGGATTGTAAAGTTCACTGCTCACGATAATCCTGCATTTTCGGTTTCAATAAACTCCTGAGTTGGCAGTGTGCGATCTCGGGTAAAACTAAAAAAAAAATTCGGCAGGGACACTGGATAATGTTTTCGTGTGAGAATGTGAAACGATTATATGCGGAATTGCGTGAAGCAGATCAACAGGTAGGATTCCGATGCTGCCTCACCCAGTGACCGCGAAGCCAGCGTGAGGCCCATTTAGAGCTTGATAGCTCTGTGTCGCCACCTAGACAACAGGCGCACAGTACTCTGCGCATGTTGACGTAGAATGATGATGCACGCACTGGGAATGGTCGTTCGCTGGCGAGTGAAAATCTTCATGCACATGTCCAAGCAATGCACGGTCGTCATGCGTAGGTGGATCAACCACGATCACGTGGCATTTCGGCGTCGCTTCAAAAGATGTTCTGATATTCTCCAAATTTCGTGCCATTGACGCCGTCCTACTTTTATTTTAACGGGGAATATAATGCTTTCACTGTAAACTGCACAGATACCAAATGTGTTGCACCCGAAAAGTATGAGGGCGGCACAAGGAAGGAAATGATGGATTTACTAGCTTATGTGCTAAGATGTAAGATGGCCTGTAGCAAAACGGTGCGTTTCGCCGGCACGAGAGTCTAGCTCCATTCGAAGGAACTTCGGCGTCATCGTCTTCGACGACTGGTACTGCTCCTGCTGCGTAAGGCCGCTGCTGCTGCTACAAATGTAGGGAAGAATGTGTTCTCTGTGTCTACTTCCGTGTCTTTTACATGCTATTGCACCCTTCTTACGTATGAGGTGGCTCACTCGTTAGCGCATCTGCTCTCCGGCCCATGACTCTGGCATGCAATGTATGCAGCTATCATTATAAACAAATCAACTGCAACCAGAAAACTCTCACAGCCAAATTTCGAACTGCTTTTGTGGGATCAAGTATTGGTTGAGCATTTGTCCTTCCCAAATTTCTGCAGATTTCACATCTCTCAGGCCATATGAATGTTAGAAAGGATGCCCGAACAAAGAGGTGAAGCGCAGGCGACCATATTATATTGCGTCTAAGCCGCGATAATTAAGAGAATAACATTTTTCAAGTTTTGTGCGTAAGTGATTCATTGGAAAGGTATTCCGTAAGGAAGGCTCGAAGGAGCCGCAAGTAAAATTGCACTGAAATATTGTCAGGGACACCACAGTGCTACATAAAAAGTTAGTAAAAGACCAATCACCAATGTTTTCAAGTATTTACTTAATATGGAAAATATTAGCAAGTTTTTCAGGCAGGTTTGCAATCTTTGGGCTTGTATTCTACATATGTTCACCGGAGGCATTCTAAAAGTTGGACAAGGAAGTGTTTTGGCATGAGTTATTGGAGCAATTCAACATAACCTCCACTTTGCTGATAGCATTCCCCTGCTCAGTAACTCAGAGAGAATTGCAGCCCACGATCAGAGACGAAAACATCGAAAGCAGAAAGGTGGAACTAATAATTATTACCGTAAAAAGAAATTATTGTTCAATATTCTCGAACGGCGCGAACAGTTAAGATTGGAAGGGAAAGCAGGAACAAGTGAGGAAATAGGTTTTATCGCGGTAACAGCGAACATTTGAGAGTGAATCAGTTTGGAAAATAAGAACAGGGTGGACCCCACGAGCGGCATGTATTCTGAAACTAACACTAGTCACGAAAAACTTGTGAGCTTTCTTAACGACAATTTTACAAGATAAAATCTGATAGCATGTTCAAGTTGAGCAAGCCGCCGAAATTTCATAAAACCCCTAAACTTCTGGCAGCAAACACAGCCCAGAATAGGGAGTAAGGTGGACTGTTTGTAATTACTAAGTGGTTAAGGTTTACTGATGGGCATCAGTGGGTGGAATAATGTAGATTAGTTGAGATTTTGGGTTCATCCAGGGGGGTAGCGGTGATTAGGAACTGGAAAAAGCGGGTTAGTTATTCCGGTTAGCTTAATCTCTTATGATAATCCACTGCAAGGTATTCGAAAATTCTAGCGGTGTATGACAGCGGTTTACAGCTAAGATGGGCTAACTAGCCGGCTGGTTCACTAATATTGAATATTTAACGCTTCAATTATTACTATTACGCTCCTTATTTAAATATGGTCTACCGTCAATAATACCCATATCAGTTTTTAGAGTCCCTCGCGGTTACCCTCGACCCTGTGGTCGAATAAATTTTGTTTTTTTCGACCAGTTACGTGCACTGGGGACGTTCCTTTCCCTACGAGCCTCTGTTTGGATGTCCGGCTACCCAGCTCCGACGCTACACGGAATACATGCAGGGTGTCGTTGTATGGGTGTGGACGCCTATTCGCCGCTGCGGATTGAGTGAAATTTTTTCGCGCCACTACTTCCAGCCGTGCAAGGTCATTCGTGGAATCGGATACATTCACCATGAAGTCGTTAGCTTGTACAAAAGACCGGCAACTTGGTTTCCTTTTCGCTAACTGATGATCAGACACTGAGAGGTGTTTATTTATCATAGAATACGATTAACAGATTATTTATTCTGTGAGCTGCTTTTGGAAGAGATAAAAACTAAACTTGTTTTTTGAGAATGTCCGCCTAAAGATTCGAACTTTCCGTACGAAATTCAGCTGTTTAACACGCTGACTGCGCGTTGGTGCCATTGCGCATGTTTTAGGCACGCATGCTCGGACCATACACATTAACTGCAAGACGTCTCTTGGCGATATACAAAAAACGCTTCAGAGCTCGAATCGGCAGGCTGATTTCTGGCGTAGGATCCTTGAGACCAAGAGTTATAAGGCGCATCTAGTAACGTACATGCTCATGAAATCGGCAACTCGTAGATTTTCGGCATTAAATCGCGATGTTCACATTTTGGGAGGCAAATCTTTGAAAGTCAACCGCGGCCCGTTTTCTTTGTTTATGACGAACTCATATGTTGGAGGGTTGTTCACACATTATCTTACCTACACTTTATATAATATCCTGATCTAAAAACGATAATTTCAGAAGATACCGCACAGAAAAGAAGGCTACATTTTTGTCCCGCCGTAATTTAACAGATCAGAAGATTTACTTTTTTTGTGAAATATATTTTGCTTTATCTCTGACAGGTGCCACCGAGGACATATGACACGAAATTCAAGGGCTGATGTTGGCATTGAACATGAGAAGATAATTAGGGTTGGGTCGCGCACACACAAGTGGCTGAAGCGGATATGTCAGAAATAGATTGCTCTAAAACTAATTTGTACTTCTTTTTCTGACACATGATGTGTCAAGGAGAAAATGCATAATGAAACCACTGGCTCGCCAACGTTAAACAGACATATGAGGCGGTGTCGGAAAATCAAGACTGGTCATTTTTCAAGCTTTCTGTTTTGATAGTGTCATAACAACGCGTAGAGAAGGTACGAACACTGACAAAACAGACGTCAGAAAATAATGAGCAGACTTGATTTTCTGACATCTCAACTGCTCTTCTTTCAAATAATGGAGAGAATAGTTCATGATTATTGCAGCTTTTTCAATTACGTTTCGCTATCAAAAATACGAATGAGTCAAAGAGCATACCATTTCGGACATATAAACGCTGCTACAATGAGTTTACCTCAGGTCCTCGCCAACCTGACAGCAGAAAGAATTACAAAACCAAAGGTGAAACGTATGTCACTGTCCAGCATTCCATTGCCGAGCATGCCATATAAACTAAGACGAAAATATGGAAGGATTTAGTATATCGCGCTCGGTAGGTATAGATATTAAACTGCGTTGCTTTCCGTGCTGTGCGATGGCACGGTTCCTTCCAGCGATGCTGGCCACTTTCTACTGCGTGCTGCTGTATCCTCTGTTCGTGTCCTGCGAAGCAAAGCACGAGCTGGAGCACGACGTCACGGATACTTTCAAGGTAAACATGGGACTCAGTACTACGTGACCAAATTCTTTGAGAATAAATTCCAACCGATGCCACAGAAATTGGCAGCACAAATATCCGAGCTGCATGAGCGCTATTCGAAGTTATGCTGAAGCGTAGATTAAATTTAACCAACTGGCAAATTTTTCTGCGTGTCACAATGCCTACAGGTATGATTGTGTAGGTTTTTTGGAGTCTGATGCAAGATCGTACTTGCTGAGGTTTGTGGATTTGAGCAATCGTCATTCGATTAGCAATGTAATAAGCGTGATATGAGTGAGGCAGCAAAAACATATATTTAACCCCCAGTGGACGGACTGCAAAGGAAGGGAAGCCGCATTCATGCCTTAAAACTACGTGAACATCTCAACTGTGCCGTGACTGAAGCACAACGGGAGGAAAGAAAAAGAGGAAAGAAAAAAGCGGTGTAGCGGCGGTCTTCGTATTAATTTCGAGCACCTATGTTTCTTTAACGTGCCCTCAATCAATATCATTATCTCGGAGTCGAACTCGTGGCTCCGCGAATAGAACTCCTTTAAGGGCCGCTCAGCGAGACCACTACGCTATCACCGAATTTTTTGTGAGGGAAGGGGGGGAGGGGGGCTGTCGCAGGCCCAGGCAGACCCCGGTACGGTGGCATTATGTCTGGAGGCGAGGGTTCCTGGCTGTCCGCACTTGCAAGCAGTCCCGTGCCGTTATTCGGTGCAGAAGCCCTTGGTTCATCTGCGATTGGGAGCTCTTGACTCAGTTCACCCGACGCTTCCACAACATCCGACACATTCATAACGTGTTCTGACACCACTTCATCCTCCCGTATACAGTTGCCCTGGCGTAACCTGTCATTATAACTCATAACACAGTTATCTACTCTGTGTCCAAAGCGTCGATGCACTGGGTGCATCGAGTCGTACGACACTGACGCCCTACATGGCCCACACGGCTACAACGAAGACACAGCGGAGGCCTGCCTGGGATCACAACTAAAGCTAATACCCCGAAAACGTTGGGCGTGTGAAGAATTGTACTTGCTGACACTCCGTCCTTAAGCGTGAGCGAGATTTCACGGTTGGCTGTTTCCATGTGCTCCATTCCGAGGCAGCGCCACTTCTGCCGCTCGATAGTTTGTACAGTTCCAAAAGGTTCTAAAGCTTCCATAATCCTCCGGTGCTCATGTAGCGCGGGAGCCGAAGAAATTCCACTAGGCTATCGCCGCAGCCAATGCGCCCCATGTTAAACTTCACCACACTCTAACGCAGGGCATTGGAGAGCGCCGTCTTCATCAACTTCCACCTGCTCCGTCCTGCAGCGCTGCCTGCTCACTGTCGTCTTCTACGTAGCACAAATCTGTGCTTTGGCTTCGTTTCGAATGTAGTAGCTTTTTCTCTGTAGTTTTTTTTTATTTTACTCTCTTGTTCATCCCTCCCGTCACAGCGCGGATTGAGAAATGAAACAATTACTGCGTCCTTTCATTTCCTCAATATCTATTTTTTTGCGTGCTTAAACCTTCTGCTGCTTCAGTCCAGTTTATGCAGCGGTGCTCCTAAATAATAACATTCGTAATTGAATCATCTTAGGCGAATTCCCAAGGGTCGAAAAAATTGGACAAGGCAGTGTCTACCTATCAGAGTTTAGTGACTTCTCCACACAAGCGCTGGTATATATATAATAAGAAGTTTTTGTCGAATAATGTATCGCTTGTGGGACGCCCGTAATCAGCATACGTTAAGAATATCCCCACTTTCTCTTCTAAATTTATTCGACTTGACCGTACCACGTGCTGACCCCCTTTGTTATCTTAGATAAAGCGTCTACCCAACTGGGAGGAGGTTTTATTTACCTCAAATATAAAAGAAATCTGTAGCGTGCCAGTGTAGCAGTATGGCCTGCGCTTCTGTAGTTGCTGCTGAGTCTGTAACCGGCTCAGTGTATGTAAACAACAGTTTTTTTTTGTTTTTACAGATGACCAGGTCTACTGTTCTTTCTATAACCTTGGGTCACTAAAGAAACTGTTGTAAGCAGGTTTTTCATCTTGCATTCCAGAATCGAATACCACCTCCAACCCAGGCTGCCCAAGTACATTTATAATTAAATATATGTCTGCAGATAGGCCCACAAGGTTTTTTTCTTCTGAATGAAGTGTGGTTTTCCTCTTAGAATCCAAGCGCCTTTCACGAAGACACGACTGCGCTGAAGGTCGATGCTTTGAATTGGGCCAGACATATTAGCGACCAGTAGCAATATATGGAGGCCTGAGGAATGCGTGCGAAAGAAAGGTCAGCAGTCTTAGCACGGAAGATATCTCATTTAGCGCTATTCTACCTTGCAGGCCTTCGAGAATTTTCCATTTGCAGTCGCTATCTACGATGCCGACAGTGATGGAGACCTCGACTGCCTGACTGCGGAAAGGACGGAATTCACGAAGGATCCCCCAAGCGCAACCTACGTTCTCTCTCTCAAGGGCTTGAATGGGCATCAGGCGTATGTTTAAATTCTTACCCGGGCTCGTTTTTACAATAACAATAATATTAATTAATATCTTTGTGAGCAATTACATCCACTTTTGTTATACAAGCGCTGGTATGTTATTAGGAACATATGTGTCTATGCACCGTTGGTATGACCAGATTGATTACAACAGGCTGTTATCAAACTAAATTCATTGTCAAGCATAAAGGATTACAGAAAATAAAAACTTTTCTTCATGCTCTCACTCGCGGTGATTAATAATTTTTAGATGGTCGGCCGGCTCTTTGTCTTGAGTTATTTGGAATGATCAGTTATAAGAGCCTTTCTTGAGCAACTATGTTTCTCCAGGGGCCTACAACGTATGTATCTGCTGAACATTTCGATAGCTCGCCTAACAATCGGGAATAATTTGGTTGGTTTACGGAGTTCAACATCCCAAAGCGACACAGGCTATGCGAGACGCCGCGAATCATTTAAAATTTCTGTTCTCAGTAAATGAGGCGGGAACGAAATAATTGAACGAGTACTATTTTGTCCTATGTACAGTTGGTGCTGCCTCATCTATTGTACAACTTTAAATGAGTAAAAGAACGCAGCCACCCGCAAGATATCAGTATTTGAAAACAAAATATTTGAAAACGCTTTCAAACTGAACATTTTCTTCACTAGTTCCTCTTAAAATCTGATTGCAAAAAAATACGCAGATGTATTATGTGGTCTTAAAACTATAAGTGATTCGTGTTATTTTGTTTGCTAGATTTATTTTCTTGCTCTGCCATTCTTACATTAAATGAATCTTCACTGAATATTAACTAATCTCACCCTGTATTCTGCGCTTCCAATCATATTATTTGAAAGCAGCCTGGTCTTGCTCCTTCCGAGGACGCTAGTATCCTTCCCATTAACAATCATCGATAGGTAAATACATTTGGTGACCGACAAGGCGGCACAAAAAGTGTGAACTCTTTTTGGCGCTCATTACAGAAGGGATATCGCTTATCACTTAAAAGCTGGACCGACACCTGATACAGCTGTGTACACACTTGACGAAGGTAATTATGAATACGTTGATATAGATCTTTTCGAAGGCGTGTTCTTGATGGGAGCTACCAAGCGATGACGACCAAAGAAAAATTAGTGAACTAATTTTCTTGCAAAGGAAATGCAAAGGCATTCGCAAAAGCCATGCAAACAATTTGTAAAAAAAAGGGCCGGGCAATACAAATCAGGTATTAGTAAATGAATCGCTATTTCAGGCATTATTGCTCGGGTGGCAACATTGCAGAAAGCAAGCCAAGAAGTACAATATTTACACACAAAAAACACCGTAAGAGGTCGAAACAGTTCTCAATTGCACAACATCACACCAGAGAAGACTAGAGCCAAAGTCTGACAGTTTTCAAAGCAACTTTTGTTGCTCTAAATCAAGAACAACTTCATGTTGATAAATCTGCTGCAGCTTCGACACAGTTTCCGGAACTCATGATGCTCCGACAGTAAAGGATATCGCAGACAAATTTTAATCACAGATCTCTTCTTCGCGTTAGACGTGTTGCATCTAATAAACATGGTTATCCTCCGTACAACTAAATTCTTGTCACGAATACCGAAGAGAAAGCATGGTGCTCGTTCTGAATTTTTTATCCCTACTTTTTATCTAGAAGCTACTTCGACTCCAGCAAACGTATGCATTTCATTATGAGCCTACGTGTCTAGAATATAACACCTGTTGAAGGTTGTGGTGAGAGTGTTTCGCGAAAATTAGCGTTTATCTTTACTGACAGGCGGCGCAACAATAGGTGCGGAAGCACAGGCTTAACCTGGTACTGATTCCTCGCGTATAAACGATTTTATAACCGAAGAAATCGTTTGGAAATTCCCCATCGTACCTTATTACACCATTTTCGCGAAAGGCATATTTGGACTCATGAAAATACCTAATATATTACCGAATTAAAGACCCAAATCCTTATAGACAACTTCGTGTCTTTAGTAATAGAATTTTGATACAACCTCGACTTCTTTTTCGTGTTTTTTTTTGTGATATTAGTGAAAAAGTTGCGTGGAATTCTTTTATCCTAGAACTGAGTTCATGCAGAGCGTTTGAGGAAATTCCTTCCTAATTCCTCCTTTCACAGATATATTATGCCCACTGGAATAATCACATTTTTTACACTTTTTTTTAGGGCGGTAAACAACAATCTTCGTTCTGTTCATATTAGGGTTAAGGTGGAATTTAGTAAAAACACTTGTTAACTGACAATTTTTCCACCCCTTCTAAGTTAAAGCCGACCGCCCATGGGCATAGAAACGTGAAAAAAGTGCTTTCAACATACTATAGACTGGATGAAATGAACAAAAATCGGCAAAAGGGAATCGCTGGCATGGTGAGAGTCTTTATGCATACTCTCAGAGAGACCTGGGTCTATTACCAATGCTTCAAATTGCGCAGACATTATCTTAATTGCTTTCTAAGCCGCCATTAATCTCGAGATATCTGAAGCCCCTCTCTACTGGTCATGGTTTTATCGTAGCTCATGCAATTTGAATAATTAAAACGAACGTCTCACATTGTAGCGAATGTTCCGCTGCGACTACCACCTACAAATATACAATCTGAAAGAACAAATAGAATTTCGTTGCTTGGCCTCATCAGTGAAGCAGACATGAGTTTCATCCTTGTCATAAATATAGGTTAGCAGTATTAGTTCGACCGCAAAGATGACAATAATAAGCTGCTAATAGGGTTAAAAGCTAACTTCGTCAGATGTTGACTGCGGACTCCTCGAGTTAGTAATTTGAAGTTGCTAACATTATTCTGAAGCCTCAAACTACAGCGTGCCTATTTGTACTCGTCTCATTGAATCGGTGACATTAAAAGTTCTGACACGGTCCCCTTTTTGAACTCTGTGCAGATTACGAACATGAGCTAATAGCTCATTTCATATACACGGACTATGAGAACTGCGTTGTTGAGGAGTTTCCTTTCGATGACCGTCAAGGTGAGCAAGGACCCTTCCATATCTGTGGCATCAAGTCGGAATTATGACGTTGACGTTGATTTCGAACACTGATGTTTGGCAGTGGCCAAATTCAGAGAGATACTCGTATATTCTTATCAAGGAGTCTCCCGCTTTACGTTGGCTGGCGCCAACGCTCCCCGATTTGGTGTATAAAATAAATAGGCATAGATCTGGTTATCTTATCGGGCAGCGCCGTTTGCGGGCAGTGTCCAATGCGTATGCTACGCACCTTGGACCTGCCACATGTGTACGGCTCTGCCCTCCTAGCTGTGTGCGGCGACTAAAAAGCGTTACGAAGCAATCGGCTGCGTTCACGATATCGGGTATCACCCGGTGATACAAAACATTGCCGGAAACTAGAAGAGGCGGGGTGCTTGCAGGGTTTAGATAATCCCCAAAGCCCCGGTCCCCCGAGCGCAATCGCCTACCGAACACGGCAAAGGCGGCCC
This sequence comes from Amblyomma mixtum, assembly GCF_055824585.1. Lineage (NCBI taxonomy): Eukaryota > Metazoa > Arthropoda > Arachnida > Ixodida > Ixodidae > Amblyomma > Amblyomma mixtum. Next base: position 49,103,590 of record NC_143016.1, on the reverse strand, counting down.
AAGGCTCCTTTATCTACTAATATTGGGGCAAGGTAGGTGCAGTGGGAGGTCAAGTGGTCAAGGAAGGACACCACATGTCGGCAGTCATGACACGTCTGTACAATAGCCAATCTGTAAAAGCCATTGCTCAAGATATGCTTCATTACATCCCACGGCTTCTGCAGCGTTGAATGCGCTCTAGCTCAGACTGTGAAAGGCAGCATTCAAGCATTGTGATTGTCTCTATACTTTTCTTTCTACAGTTTCCGAAGACACTGCAAGCAACTATAACCTAGTCTTCTCATATCAACAAAAAATTCGCACTGCACAGATTATAGAAGCTATCTGATACAACATTAGAATTCTGCACACAGGAAACGCCGATGTTCCCGAAATGAAATATTAAAAAAACTCATGCACTTTCATAAATTTGGCTGCAAGTTATTTATGGTTATTTAAAAACAGGTTGTGAATTGCCAGAATTTTTTTTCATCTTTGAAACATTGCTTCAAAGTGCGGATTTTAAAAATTTTAAATGCTTCGGAAAACTGACTTAAATTTCCAGTACATATGCGCAGTACTAGTTCTTAAAAAGAAATAGCATGCACCAGGCAGAGCTTCTTAAATAGATGCAGTGGTTTTTTCAGAAATATTTATTTTCTACGTGCTACTAACGCTACTGCTGTGTAATATTACCTCGAAATGCTTTTTTTTTTCAAGCCGAGTAATCTTTCATGCTAACATTGGTTAAATTTTTGCTGCATCCGCAGAATGCATCCTGTGGGTCAAAAATGATGTGAAAGAGAATGTACCCCAAAACTGCTTCGACCAGTTCCAAGACAACTGCGAGACCGCAGTAATGGCCTACGACAAAGATTCCTGCGCAGAGTTTCTCTGAACAGAAGCATCACAATGACGCTGGCACAGCAACCAAATAAAAAGACTGAACTTCGCGCTGTTCCGGTAAAACAATAAAGTTTTACACATTTATTTTTGGTTCCGAGATAACTCATTGTTCAGAAAAAACGATGTTTTCTATGAAAACATTGTTCCAGCGCCCATCGCGTGGAGGTCGTACAACATTTTAAAACAGTGAAGTAATAGAATAAAAAAAATAAGAATTAACATACAGCAAGTCCACTGCATTAAATTTTGTGCCCTTTTGATAAGAAAGTTGAATACGATGCCTAGCCTAAATTTCAGCTCACGATTAGCTCCCCAACCAAGTTGTGCGCAAAGACTGTTTCTAAAGTATTAATAAACAACAGTCCAATTGACTCCCTATTGTCTACCTGATACAGTCTAATACAAACCGTTTTCGTTTAGCTTTCGATCGTAGACGAAAAGAAATGTCTATAGCAAAACAATAGAAGCCAGTGGCCCGAAGCTTATTTTTCGTATTTTTGTCCTAGCTACTCGCTACGTTCTGTTTTCAGTGCATTCCTATAGCACCCACAAGAAATAAATCTTGCAGAGTTATATCGAACTTGCCTGTCGCGTAGTCGCGGAGTCACGTCGCGACTACGCGACGTATTCGCGTCAGCAGCAGACGAGATTGCACCAGCAGAAATAAAATTGTCATATCATGGTTTTTTGCCCAATAAAAATGCCGAGGTAATTGGATTTTGTTTATTTAATTCTGATGTGACGAGCTACCCTAATCATTTACCAAGATCTAAGAAGGGTCTTTTACCTTATGATTCTTGCCACTCAAAGCTCGTAAAAAGGGGAATCGCAACCTGATGTTGAAGATCCTCGCTTGCCAAGTCATGTCCACACATGGTGAAATGTAGTTTTACCAGTCAAGTAGATCGGCTTTACTCTGCGGGTTTTCTTCCTGCTCATCTGAAAGCTGTTGCAGAATCTTTGCTGAAAACCCTACGGTTGAAACGAAACAACCAAGAACTCACTGAAAGCGAGAGGAGGAAGATTGAAGTCCTTCCTTATGTGCACAAGACCTCGCACGGTTTGAAGAAGGTGGGAAGGAAATTTGGTGTCAACGTGTTCTTTTCCGCCCCATGTAAACTGTCTCGTTTATGCCGATTAACAAACAATGACCTGCAAAAGAAATTAGGGTGCGGAGTCAACCACAGACCTAAGTTTGTAGCCTGTAAGATGGGAGTTATCGACGACATCCCATTCAGCTGTGGTTCCGTATATGTAGGGCAGACGGGGCGGTGCATTAATAAACGCCTTCAAGAGCACAATAACTCTTTGAGCCAGCACGGTGGGCAGCATTTAGCAAGGCACTGCCAGTCTTGTAAGATCAATGACAAGAAGAAAAAGTATTTTTTACGCCGCTTTTCAAGCAAACGAAGATTATCGGCTGCGCGAAGGACAGGAAGCCACGCTAGATTTTTGAAGCCTGGCAGATTGCTAGATACGGTGTGGAAAAATGTTTTAGCCAGGCATCAATTCACCTGTATCAGAAAGAACTTGACTTTCTGGGTTGATAAGATAGGGTACTTTTGCTTTTGGCGTTAAGTTCGGTTGCGCATGCGTTGCTCTTGAAGGAAGGTCGTTTCGTTCAATAAATCAGTTATTAGTCTACCCTCGTCCTGTCTGCATCTTTACTGTGTCCTTTCTTCTGCGTAGTTTTATGTCTTCAGAATGCCTTACCAACTAGCCTCTCATCACACACTCCTAATCATAAGTGTCACAAATGAACTTGTTTTTATAGCCCTTGTTTTGATCCGGCATAAGCACATGCATGTATGATTGAACGCATCACACAGTGAATGCATGATTTTTGTTATATAAAATTCGGTTTGTAGTGCGTCCACGTTTTCGTTTAAACTTGATGCTGTTAAGAATCCAGTTAAGCGGAAAGCCTGGCGTCGTAGTCAGCGTGTAAGCGAAAACCGCCGAGATGCAGGTGTTCACCTGCCACCTGGGTCACGACGTGACCTTGTGACGCTAGGAAACCCCACCGTGGCAGGTGCAAGCCTACCAACCTGATGGCGAGAAAACTTCCCACGTTGGAATGCGGAAGTTCCATTAATTAATGTTCGCGAGAGGTTGCTCGAGGAGAGCAACCAGAGCTCTGAAACCACAGTACCACTGCGCTGGGAATATTGTGAAGATTCCCAGCAACCTATGGATGTAATGCACTGAATGACCACTTCTGCATTATGGGCATTCATTCAGTAACGCTATCGTGACATCCCTAAATTTGTGACGCGTCACACACTAGTGTCCCTTCTGAGTGCCACAAGGGACACAATTATCCCCTGCGGTAGGGGGCACACCTGCTCACCGAGTTGCGGTCAACCTGCCAGGTGTTTACACCTGGCACGCCTACACCTCGGTGAAGAGTACACCTGGGTGAAGGCTTTGAAGGTAAATGTGCTCAGGGTAGACGCCTTGAGGTCGAAATCAGTTAGGTCACGAGCCTTTCGGGTAAAGGCTTTAATGTAAGGGTCTTTAGCATGTTAGGACCTTAGGTTTTCACCGTAACTAGTGCTACTGCACAATATTCGGTGCTTTGCCATACTAAACAGTCTGCAATTTCTTTGCATTATTCGGCAACTGTGAAAAGCGTTCACGAGCTGTACAGGTAGCAAGCTTTTCTTCTTTCTAGGGCCTCTTCATGGGTGTATTAATCGCCCTATATATTTCTTTATTCATTAAGGAACCCTTGATGCCAAGCAAGCCTTGGAGAGGTTTGTGCTTATTAACACGAAAGCAATGGACGCCTCATCGACACGAAGTCTTGGCGTCGTCGAAAATGTGAAGGCGTTTTAAAACACAGGATTAGACGGAACGATGTGATGTCATCAAAGGCGAGAAAGTATGAAATTTTATTTTTTTATTTATTTACTCTTCGGGCCGAAGCATTGCACAGGGGAGTGGGTGGACACACCATTAGTGCACAATTAAAAATAACAAACAAAGCATGGTAAGGAACGGTAACTCCTAAATAAACGATATTAGCTAAAACACGTTTCAATCGAATGTTACCATAAATAGAAACAACGTCGGAAGGAAGAAGATTTCAATGTTCTGAAGTTCGAGGTAGAAAACAGTGGAGAATGAATTTATTATGACATAGGTTGATATCAACCAAAAAGCGATGATCAACACGGTCAGATATATAATAAAGCTTCAGAATGAATTCATCACGCCGGGTTTGTTCAAAGTAAAGCCTGTGAAAAAAGTGTTAGTGAAAATGCTTTCGCCGGGATGCTAATGGCGGAGAGAGATATCCTATTTCGTAGAAGTTATAATAGCATCTCGGTTTTAACAGGAACGAAAGAAGCGAGTAGTGTCATTCGGTGCCATTTCAAATGAAGTAATAAAATTGTCAGTTATTTGGCCCCAGACTGAAGTGACGTTTATAACTTTGAACGCGCATTTAACACAAGAAGAGTTTTAATGAAGGAGCAGCTGGGAGCTGAGCTGCTGGGTATGGTTAGGACCCTTATAGCCCCTACTAGTCCTTACAACTGCATAAACTACAAAAAAGAATAGAATAGAATTAGAAGAAAGTTAGAATCGAACTTCAATAAAATCGCAATGAATGCTGAATGGAACCGAAATATATTTAAAAGTGAATTGAATGAATGAATGTTTATTTTGACAGAAATACAAAGAAAGTCTGTCGAGGAGGCTGACAAAAAGGCAACGAATCCCTGACTAAGTGTCAGTCCCCTTTCTGAATACACAAAACACTCAAGACATAGGGAAAGGAAAATGCATAAAGTATATATATATATACACTTCAAATGGAAGGTATATGCATTAAATTACAGAAACAGTGAAAGCATGTTGCACTTTCAAGATGGGAAGAGGAATTTATTTCTACTCCCATCTATTCCTATCATCAGATGTAATTTATACTTTTTCATTTGCAGATCTTCGCGTTCACGATAGACCTCTCGAGCATGTTAGCGCAATTCTTCAAACTTTTAGGGTCTAGGGTGGACCAGCTTCGGGCGAGCCTTAGATGAAGAGAGCGATTGCGAGTGAACAACGAAGCTCCAGGCTTGGATAGTTTGTCCGTTCTTCACCTCCTCGGCATCGCGACCTTCGCATGTCCTGGGTGGCATTTTTGCTGGGCGTCAAGCATGTATAAACTCGGACCGCTGCATAGCTGTCGCTCGAGTTCTCGTTCGCGCCGTCAGTTGTGACGTTCTTTCAAGAACTCGTTTGGGAGGCCTATCTTCTTCCACGGCTGAGAGCGACTCCGTACCGGCAGCGACTCGCTATGCAAAGACATTTTAGTGACAGGGTTAAGGAGCCCGTATAGAACGTATCTAGATGACGGCCCTGAGAAGCTTCTGCACCTACAAAACCACGCCACCATCGTTTTCTGTTTGATAACTGATTATAAGAAATTGGCAGATGTTTATTTATCATGAATATGGTTGGCTGAATTTTTATTTTGTGTTCTATTTTTGGAAACTATAAAAGGTGCTGTGTTTTACACATTGTACAGATAAAGATTATACACTTTGTGTACCATATGCAGCTCTTTAACGCGCTGACTTTGATTTTGCTTGATTGAGCATGTTGCAGGTATGTATGCTTGGACAATTGATTACGCTCAGCATAACGCACTAGATTTTAAGCGGGCCTTAGTACTGAGAGGCTAGTTTTGCACTATCTCCACTCTTTCTTCGCTAAGTCGGCTGTGCTACATCGGAGGTGCTGTCGTCACGCGAATACTCAATTGGCAATATCAGTTTGAAAGGCGAGCAACCCTGATGCACTTTTTTGGCATTTTCTGTTGGTACTTCAGAGGTTCTCCGAAAAAATGTTGTAAAGAGGGAATGAAATTGGATTTCTATATCACACGACCCAGCCATTTCGTTATTCTTCAGCGCAATGGGTACAGGGACAATAATATGTTTAGCATGTTGACGCTCCTATGAACTTGTTGTATTAGATTCTTACTTTAATACTTTCAGTGTTGTTAAATTTTGTAGGTTTCACATTTCAACCATACCTGCTTCAACTGCCTATGGTCACGACGACTGAAATCAAAGTGGCAATATCATTGCAACCAAAATACTAGAAGACCACCATTTTTCCAAATTCTCTCGTGAGAGCTTCCCCTCCTACCTTCAGCTCTGTTCTTATCTTTATTGAACAAACATGCAAGCGATTGGTCCTGATAGTGCCAGTCGCTAGAATTCTAATTCGTGTCATCATCGGGGAAGCCACCGGCTTAGACGTCTCTATTCCCGATATTCAAAAACACTTCAGATCTGGAATTATCAAAGTATCTCCTTTCAGACGCCTCATTTTGAAAACTTTCAGTTGTTAGATGCATTTAGTACCGTACTTTTTCTTGAAAACTGAACTTTGTAGATATTAGGCATTAAAGAGCGATGTCCACTATTGGGGATTTAGGTCTTTAGAGTCCATCGCAGTTCTTTTACTTTGTCTATGACAATGGAAGGGCATATCGCAGGCTTGTTTTCACATTACCTTGCCTAGACCTTTCACAAGTTAAACTGATTCACAAACCAACTGTTTGAAATAGGCTATACAAAATAAACGCTACTTTTTGCTGCCACTCATTGTGCAGACGCACACCTCTGCGTTTTTTTTTTTCATTCCAACTGCTACTGCTATCGCTGCTATATATTGTAGGCCTTCGAGAATTTCCCATTTGTTGTGGCTATCTACGACGCCGACCATGATGGATACCTTGACTGCCTGACCGCAGAAAGGACGGAATTCACGACGCAGCCACCAAGCGCAACTTATGTTTTCTTCCTCAAGGTTTGGTTTGGTTTGGTTTATGGGGTTTAACGACCCAAAGCGACTGAGGCTATGAGAGACGCCGTAGTGAAGGGCTCCGGAAATTTCGACCACCTGGGGTTCTTTAACGTGCACTGACATCGCACAGTACACGGGCCTCTAGAATTTCTCCTCCAAAGAAATTCAACCGCCGCGGCCGGGATCGAACCCGCGTCTTTCGGGTCAGCAGCCGAGCACCATAACCACTCAGCCACCGCGGCGGGTCCTCTTCCTCAAGGGCTTGGAAGGAAATGAAGCGTATGTTTCAGCGCCTACCTTAGTTCTTTTCATAATGCAAAATATTTTCTATCTCTGTGATCTCTGTGATTAAATACATCCAATAATATTAACATCAATGCGAACGTGCACTTAGGAGCGTATGTGTTCGTCTATGCTTCGCTAGTATGAACTGTTTGATTATAACAGGCTACTACCGTACGAAACACATTTTGAAGCTTACGTGATTAAGGAAATACGATCTTTCCATCATGCTCTCACTAGCAGTGATTCATATTATTTAGAAAATCAAAGGGCTCTTTTCTCTTTAGTTATTTCGCATGAAGCTACCATGCTTTATCAGGGGCACACAGTGTATATATTTTTCTGGTTTATGGGGGTTTAACATCTCAAAACGACTCAGGCTATATAAGAGGGACGCTGTAGTGAAGGGCTCCGGAATTTTGGCCACCTGGGGTTCTCTAGCGTGCACTGACAATGCGCAGTACACGGGCCGCTAGAATTTCGTCTCCATCGAAATTCAACCGCCACGGCCGGGATCGAACCTGCATCTTTTGGGTCAGCAGCCGAGTGCCATAACCACTGAACCATCGTGGAGGCTGCATACAATGTATATTTCTTCAAGCTTACCCTTTTCATAGCTCGCCTCACAACGGGCAATAATATAAATGTGTTCTTCTGAGTAACTGAGGCGTAATTTGGTCCTCGAAATTCACCAATGTTCCAAGGAAATGTGCACGTTTCGATGCGTCCTATGTTTAGATAGGACACTCTCATCTATTCTAGACCTTTAGGTGAGCATGAGAAATTAAACACCCACAACATATCAGTACTTATAGACAGTATACCCAAAAACGTAGAATTTGAAAGAAAATATTTACAAACGCTGTAATCCTGCACATTTTCTGACTGGCAGCTTTCTAAATCTTACCACAAGAAAATGAGCAAATATATACCTCTGTGGGTTTAGAAATTCCAACGATTCGAGGTATTTACTTTGTGAGACTCATCCACTTGCTCTCAGAACTTTACTTTAAATAAAGCTTGAATAATTCTCACTAATTATTAACTAATCACAGCCCTCTCTTCTGCGCTTCCAGTCATAATCATCAGCCTGCCTACACCTACTGCAGGGCAAAGGCCTCTCCCATGTCTCTCTAATTAACCCTGTTCTTTGCCAGCCGTGGCCCCCGTATCCACTCAAGCCTCTTAATCTCATTCGCCCGCCTAACTTCCTGCCGCCGCCTGCTACACTTGCCTTCTCTTGGATTCAACTCCTTTACCCTTAAAGACCAACGGTTATCTTTCCTTCACATCACATGCCTTGTAAAAGCCCATTTCTTCCTCTTGATTTCGATTACGATGTCATTAATCTTTGTTTGTTCGTTCACCCACTCTACCTGCTTCAGGGCGCTTAACCTTACACCTATCAGTTTTCTTTACATTGCTCGCTGCGTTGTTCTTACCTTAAGTTGAACCCTTTTCGATAGCCTCCACGTTTCTGCCTCACAGGTGAGTAAATGCAGCAGTATACTTTTCTAACGATGAATATTGGTAAACTGCAATTCATAAGCTGAGAGAGCTTGCCATATGCACTCCACCCCATTCCCATTCTTCTTGTGATTTTTCTCTCATAATCCGGATCAGCGGTCACTATCTGCCCTAAGTAGACGTATTCCCTTAAAACTTCCAGCAGCTCACTACCAATTGGGAACTGCTGTTCGTTGCCAACACTGTCGAATATTACTTTGGTTTTGTGCATGTTAATTTTAAGACCTACCGCTCTGCTGTGCCTGTCTAACTCATTGGTCGCGCTTCGCAGCTTATCTCTTGAGTGACGTAGCATGTCCTGAGTTAAAGCGGACTAATTTTAGTTAACGGCTACAGCCTACTAGTATCTCTGTACACAGCGCTCCCAAAAGATTGCTTGTGAAATATATTGGATAGGCATATTTTATGCTACTCTTTCAATTCGTGCAGAAAAACGTAAAGACCCTTGACAATTTTATAGAACTTCTTAAAGGGTGATGTTCTTAAAAACTTTCCCTCCAAAAACACTTTTATCCTTCACATTATTATTCGGCGATGGGCAAATACCTTTGTTGACCCATGAAGCGGGACACAAAGAGTCAACTTTTTCCCACTCCTTATAGGAGGAATATCTCCAATCACTTGAAACCTGGACCGACGCCTGATACGTCTGTGTATACGGTTGATGAAGGTAAATATGGATATGATTACATATATATTTTCCAAGACACGCTATTATTGGTGACTATACCAGCGATGAAGACCGAAGAAATGGAAGCTTGATGAACCAGCTTTTTTTGAAGAGAAGCAGTAAAGGTGGTGACAGCATTCAAGTTTGTAAAATAATGACAAGCAATACAAATCAGGTATTAGGGAACGTATTTGTATTTCAGGCAATATATCGCGGGTGATTAATGTGTCAGAAAAATGCATCAACAAAAATATTTACACAAAATAAATATCTTAATATGCAGCGACAGTTGTCAGTCGCAGATCACGCCTGGGAAGGCTTTAGCCAAGGTACGTGGCAGATTTGAATGCAAGAGTTGCCGCTTAGAATCGCTTAGAAGGACCGGAGTAAAGACCATTCATTTGGCAATATTGGACTGATTACCTGTGCTGCTTGGGTAGTGAAGCTTAGTTTTCGCCACCCGTAAAGCTCTGACAGTAATGGATAATAAGGAATTGTAATCGAAGATTTCTTGTGCGGGAAAAATGCCTTGCGTCTAATAAACATGTTGAGCTTTCGCATCATTAATTTCATGCCGTGAACACGGAAGAGAGACCGGGGTGCTCATCCTGCATTTTTCACGCTCGCTTATTATTTAGAAGCCAGTTCGGTTCCAGGAAACGCTTGTATTTTGTTACGAGGCAATGTGGCTAGAATATTAGCTGTGTTCAATGTTGTGCTCTGATTGTTTCGAATATATTAGCGATAATCGTGGCGGCAGTACTAGTAAGTGGTGCAGCAACTTTTGTGGAAGTACCCGCTGAACTTGATATTGGAGTCATTTCGCATAAACGAATTTATAATCGTAGACACCGTTTGAAAAATTCTCGCCATACCTTGTTGCTTTATTTTCACCAACCTGTATTTGTGCCGACAAAAATCCTGATTATATTATTTTCTAATGCAGCCCCGTTTCTTACATTTTAAAAAAGCTGAAATATCAAGCTCGGCCTTTTTTAGCTAGGTGTCCGTTGACTAGAAGTCTTTTGGATGAGTACATAAACAGAGCCTGAAATCCTAATAGCAAATGAATTGATATAAAATACAATATTTTTAAAACTGTACTTCATTTCGGTTTGGTTTGGTTTATGGGGTTTAACGTCCCAAAGCGACTAAGGCTATGAGAGACGCCGTAGTGGAGGGCTCCAGAAATTTCGACCACCTGGGGTTCTTTAACGTGCACTGACATCGCACAGTACACGGGCCTCTAGAATTTCTCCTCCAAAGAAATTCTAGCCGCCGCGGCCGGGATCGAACCCGCGTCTTTTGAGTCAGCAGCCGAGCACCATAACCGCTGAGCCACCGCGGCGGCTGTACTTCATTTCATTTTTATCATCTTTATAGCCTAAGTTAAACTGTTACATGGTATTCTTTAACCCTGTAACTTAGTTCATACAGAGCGCTTGCGGGAGTTACTCTAATTGCTTTCTTCCCGGGTTATTGTACACTGAAATAATGACCTTTTCAATCTTTTTTTTTTCTGTGGCGTTGAACAAGAATACTTGTTTCATTTTATAACTAATGCCAGTTGAGAAGTTACCAAACCACACTGTAAACTGTGAACGTTTCATGCTCTCCTTCATTAAAGCCGACCGCTTTTGGGCATACTGACGTGAAAAAAAGTAACTTTGCATACTAGTGACTATAGAAATATGAAATATATATGAAATCAACAACAGTCGGGAAAAGCAATCGCTGGCAAGGTCAAATCTTCTGTGTATACTTTCAGACAGGTTGGGGGCTGGTAACAAACAATGCTTCAGAATGCGTGGACATTGTGACGATATCTTTCTAAGCCGTACTGAGAATTTAAGATATCGTCAACTCTCTTCATTGGTCGTGGTTTTCTTGGAGCTCGTACCACTACTATAGTTACATAGGATGTCTCATATCATAGTTGATGTTCTGCCACATCTATCAAGCAGCAAAAAAAAATTTGTTGATTGGCCTCATCAGTGAAGAGCCCGTGGCTTTTATTATTCTAATAAATATCGTCTCACAATGTCAGTTCGACTGTAAAGGAGAAGAATAAGCTGTTAATGGAGTTAAAAGGTAAAACCCTCAAATGTTTACTGTGGACTCCTCAGCTGCAATGGCCACGCACATAAAAAGAAGGGACGGGATAGGACCCAGGAGTAAAGAGCGCCCCTTCTTTCTACGTCCGCTGTCACTGAAGTCATGTTTAACCAACTAGCCCACAAGCATCGATCTTGGACTCCTAAAATTTATTATCTGATGTTGAAACATAAATGTGAAGCTTGCAACTGCTGATCGCTCATTTGCATACGACGTCGCTTTGAATCGCTAACATTCAAAAATGTGACACAATCTACTTTTTGGACTGACTGCAGACTACGAGCATGAGCTACTGGCACATTTCGTATACACGGATTATGAGAACTGCGTTGTTGGGAAGTTTCCTTTCGATGACCGTCAAGGTGAGCCAAGACCCTTCCATATCTGTCGTACAATGTCGCACTTGACCATTGGCCTTGTTTTCGAACATTGGCGTTTGTCTGCACCGATATTCAGAGACGATATTGTTATCTTAAAATATCCCAGCATTACGCCAGGCGAGGCAAACGCTTTTCGATTTTATGTACAAAGTCTGTGGGCAGAGATTTGCGCATTTTTACAGGCACCGCGTTTATCTGCAATGTCCGATGCGCAAGCTATGAACCTTGAACCCACCACACATCTTAGAGGCTCTCCCCTCCCAGCTGAGTGCGGCGACTAAGAGACTTTTCGAAGCGTCGGGGTGCATTCATCCCCTCGGGCCGCGATCTGATGGCAGCAGATTGCACTAAACGAGAAAAGGCGGCCTGCATGCGAAATGGGTTCGAACCCCGGACCAGGACGAATTTTTCTTTCACTACGAAGTTTCTGAGAAAGCTGTATAGCTTTCCTTTGTAGCCGTGTGGCTGCGCTTGGTTGGATGCCAATGAGTAATTACTCCCTTATTACAGTGAAAGACAACATCCGAGCATAGTGGATTTCTATATATTTTTCTTTTTACCTTGTGCGAAAACATTACAAGCAGCTTTAAGGTTGTCTTCACATACCAACAATAAATTGGCACTGCGCACATTGCAACAGCTATTTCAGACGGTATTAACATACTGTAGGCGGGAAAAGCCAACTTTCCGTAAATAAAATATCGGAAAAGATTATGCATCGCCATTGTAAATGTGGCTGCAATTTTTTTATGGTTATTGAAAACTAATTTGTGAATTACCAAAAAGTGTTTTCGTCTTTGAAACATTCCTTCATAGTGGGGCGTCTAAACGGTTGAAACGGTACAGACAAATAGCTGCGATTGATCAGATGGTACTGCCATTACTTATGGGCAGTACTAGCTGTAAAAGGAAACAGATTTCGCGAGGCAGAACTTCTTTGACTAGAAGCATTGGTCTTTTCTGAAATATTTATATTCTAGGTGTTGCGAGCGCTATTCTGTTGCAGTATTTGCCTCAAAATGCTTTCTTCTCTCTCGCCGAGTTATCTTTCTTCCTAACCTTGTTCAAATTTCTACTGCATCTACAAAATGCATACTGTGGGTCAAAAATGATATAAAAGAGGACGTACCGCAAAGCTGCCTCGACCAGTTCCAGGACAACTGCGAGGATGCAGTGAAGGCCTACGATATGGACTCCTGCGGAGAGCTGCTGTGGACAGAAGCATGACCATGATGCTGGCACCGCAATCAGATAAGAAGACTGAACCTGAGGCTGAAGATGAGAAATAATAAAATTTTTCGCATTAATTTTTGTTGCATGCGATTTATTGTTCAGAAAAAAAGGGTTTTGTATGAAAACATTTTTCAAGCAGTCATCTCCGGGAGGTCGCAAAACTTTTTGTAACATTAGAGAAATAGTATAACGTGTCTAGAGTAACACAATATATTCTCAAGTGCTAACCTGACGACGACATTAACACTTTGTGAAACTCACTGCAAAAAGAAATTAGTCTGTCTCACGTCGTGGCATAAATGCCATATGCGCGAAGGAAGGCTCACTATTTTATGACCTTCCTTAACGTTGTCTTAAGGAATTAGCGTCACATTTTCCTCTTAAAGTTCCAAATAAAAACGAGCAAAAAAGAAACAACGAGTAAGAGGAAAGGCAGGGATGTTAGAACACATAGAATCACAGTGCTTGCAGACGATGACACAGAGAGGATACATACGCAATTGCGCTGAACTGCCAAACATGTTCTGGACTTGTTTTGATTCAGGCCTTGTATTGAACGGCAGAAAATTGACACGTGAGCGCACCTACAGCATAGATATGAAGAAGACGAGGTGCTGCATTAATTTTGATCAGATATTCACGGAGTACTCATCTCCGAAGAAAAGAAAAAAACCAGCACGAAAACCATCGCGAGAAAAATTGACCAACTCTGGGTCAGCAAATTCCGACACTTACTCAGCAAAAACGGTAAAAAAAATGTATAACAACAGGTGAAAAGACGGCATAGATGGGGAAACGATTAACATGGCGAAAATTCATGAAGCGGTAAAAATGCAAATGAAAAGAATGCGGGCCAAAAATCAGCCGAGCCAAATATTCAATGAGGCGATAAAAGCAGTGAAAAGGAGGACATATGTCCAGCAGCAATTACCAGGCCAAAAAGTGACAAGATGAGAAATGAAAGGAGTATGGAAAGGGTTGAAGGCTGCTTGGAATGCAATACAATCATATTTAACCAGACAGGAATGTTATCTTTTCTTCCAGGAGGGCTATTGATGACAGGCTAGCGTAGCCTACTTTTAGGTTGTCGATGATGGTTGCTTGAATAGTTTTGTGAGTGAGCTGATTCTTGTTTTTTTTTTAAACAATTTGGTAATCGCGAAGTCTTGAGGGCAGTGTCTGCATGGTGAGCAGTCTCGACAGCGGATGGCCAAGTTCCAACATTTTTATCTCTCATGTTAAAATTATGCTCCTCCAGTCGTTTCTTCACGCAGCGGCCTGTTTGTCCAACGTATCCTTTGCCGCAGGTCAGGGGATTGCAATAGACTACTCTCGTGGCGCATGGGACACACGGATCTCTATGCCTTATTGTGCATTCTTTCCTTCGTTCGACTGGTTTCTTGACGGGTCTACACAGTCTGTAAAGATGGTTAGAAGCGGAAAAAATAACCTCTGCTGCTTTTTCCCAATTCTTCTTAAATGTTTGAGACCTGGTGAATGCAGCCAATGGCGGTCAGTTTTTTGTTCCGATATCTTTCGTTCGACGTAGTGCGCTTGTTGCTTTGCATGGCATTTAGCATTTTGTCGGCTATCGAGTATAGAAGCATTGCCGGTTAGCCGGAATCAAGCATCCTCTGCGCTTGATTCTGAAAACTGCTCAAATGAATTGGTTAGCGCGTTATTGAAGATGGTTTGGACAATGCTTCTCATAATTAGATTTGAGTACGCGGAGTCGTACTCTGGTTGGCCCGCGGTTCAAAAGACAAGCAGACGTGTTCTGGAGAAAACTGCAGCCTCACCTCCAAAAAGCAAACGGAGGCATTCTCCAAGGACTCATGCGTTAAAATGTGCGGGAATAAACCGTGCATGGAAAAGGCCAACACGCTGTAAGCTTGCTGAAGAAAATAATTATCATGGCTGTCTAAAAGGACAAGGTAATCATTCACGTCCTTAAAGATTTTAAGAACGGGCAAATTTTCCAGCTTTGTGTAAAGAAGAAAGCGTAATAATGTAGGCTCATCCAACAAAATGGCCGCTACGCAGTTATTGAATACCACTGAGCAATGGGAACCAGCCTGCAGGCGATTGAAAAGTCACAACCTTTGAGACCAGAAAACTGACATATCTAGAGGCCCGTAGCCGGCGCTCGAATCCAGTCATATAAGGTATCACTGGAAAGTTGTTTGATGAGACAGAACACTCATTAAAGGAAAGACTATACAAAAAAGTCTCCAATGATAAAATTAATGTGAAAGACGAATCCACTGGGCACATCCACGGGCTCGGAAAGCAAAACGTGAAAAGGCCAGTCATCATATATCACCAAAATTTTGTTGAAAAAAGACAAGAAAACGTAAACAATCTAAAAGGTTGCAAATAACAATTCCCATTAAACTGCCAATAAACGCAAGCTAATTTGGGTAAGTGCAAATTATGAATCATTAAAGGAAGGTTTTTGTTGTGCATGACAGGTTGAGGATAGAAAAAGATGTTTTCGTTTGGGATGTAACGGAAAACAGGCGCATCCAGGTTACGTCAAATCACGCTGTATCAGGCTGTGGAATCTCCCACTGCGGAAACTCAGAGATGATGTTTGTATTAAAGTTCAGAATGACGTCATACTGAAATTTAAAACAAACATCTCCCTTTGTTAAAAATAAATGGTCCAAGCGTCATTAATAAATCTTACTTCCTTGAAATAGCTTGACTGCAACAGTGCCCGCACATAACTCTAGTAACAGAAACTTGGCTTCACAGTGAAATAAATGAAGACGATATTATTCCTCCCTCATCAGTTATTCCGAAACGATAGCTCATCTACGGGAAGGGGTGTAGCTGTGCTTATTAAAAATCAAATAGATGTTTTCATTCTAGACGATGTCGGGGGCCTTGAACACTTGCGCTTAAAACTGACATGCTGAGGCTAGAGGCTATAGCTTTGTGCTCTAATGACCCGAAATACGCGGGTTCGATCGCGGCCCCGACGGTCGCGTTTCGATGCAGGCAAAATGCCAAAGGCACGTGTACTGTGCGATGTCTCTGCACGGCAGAGAACCCTAGATGGTCCAAATTATTCGTATTCCTCCCCTTGGCGTCCCTCATACCCTGAGTCACTTTCGGATGTTAAACCACCTAAGCCACCATCGATTAACCACAATAGCTTTGTTCTCTATGCAATGTACAGGCGTCGTGATTCCTCACCGTGCTATTAAAGAAACTGCAGATACATAAGTCACAATTTCAAAACAGCCGAATTCTTCTAATTGGAAATATGAATTCACCTGTCGTGAACTGGGAGGTACTTCAGACGTGTTCCCATCATAACCAAGGCATCGATGTCTTGTTTGATATTATGCTAACGCATGATTTGATTCAAGTGGTGGATAAGCCAACACGTGTACATGGTTCCAGCAGTTCTGTTCTAGATTTGGTATTTATAAGACGTGATATCACTGAATATTCTTTCGATGTAGAGCAGGAGCCCTATGACCATTACTTAATAGGTGTTTCCTTTCCTCTTTTATCCCCTAAGAAGTGACATAATTTTTCGACTGTCTTTTATAGATTACCCATATGTGTGTGTTGCCTGCATAGTAGAATATATGGAAAGCTGTGTGATTAAATTCGGTAACGCTAACGCCTGCGTGTTGTGGGACCGTTTTAAGCACATGTGTCTTTACTGCATTAATAATTTGGGGCCGAACAAATGAGGGTTAGCAGAGACATCATTGGTAGCACGCGATATTTTACTCCAGAAGTGAAAAGTAAAACGAAGAAGCAGCTAGTGCAATCTGGCGTAGTTAAGGAATTACAGGATAATCTTTCACATTCAATCCGTGATTCAAAAAATCACTGTTTGAGTACGTGTTTGTCAAACCTTTATAATGAGCGTGTTAGAAAAGTTCTGGAGTTACATAAGAAGTCTCGAATATCTCGACTCGAATATCAGTAAATAGCGACATAATCACAGAGACGGGACATTCTGCAGTATTCTAACATATAGTTTCGAAGCACTTTTTAAAATTCCAGTTCATGTACCCCTACAGTTCGCACATTTTCACGACAAATGAAGTTCATTTTGTTTCTTAAAGCAGGCCATTTTCTATTCTACTGAACTTGAGTACAAAAAACCTATAGTCACGATAACATTCCGAACATCCTTATACGACATGCAGAATTGGTGGCAAGTTTTTTTATGTAAGGTTTCAAAATTCTTGAAAATTTGTAAATTGCCTGATGACTGGAAGACCGCTCGATTGTCCATGTACCTAATAAGAAAGGTGGTCGTTTACGGTTACCAAACTATCGTCCAATCTTCTTAGCTTCGTCATAATGGAAATAATTGGGCATGTTGTTCCTAACTGAATAAATTATTAAATCAGCAGTTGATTCTAATCAAATGTCAGCATGGATTTCGTAAGCAATATTCAACAGTAACACAGCAAATATATTGAATCGCTTGCATTGACCTTAGACAGAAATGGCCAAATTGATCTAATATCCTTAGACTTCAGGGGCGCTATGCTGGAAGGCCCGAGTTTGCTGAAACTCGGAATCTTCCCGAGCTCTGGCGACGCCCTCAGATGAGTGAACTAATGGTAGCAAGACACAATCCCACCCTCGTCACGCCTCCAATTTCATTGGGTTATCTGGATATATTCCGTTCTTTGTCATCACATCGGCGCCACCTCATGGGCTTCTTGGGCGGTCTACAAAGAACGGGTCCCGTGAGCCAACCACCGGTGCACTTTTCATTTGTGTGTCGCTCCACCAAGTGCAGTGCGTGTGCAGTTAGACAAACGAGGTTTGTTGAATTTTATAATGCACTTAGTACACCTTTATAAGCATTTTATAGTGTCGAAGATTTGAATTTAATGCACTTTAGAGTGTTTCATGCATTATTAAATTTTGCTTTGTACCGCAAGGGAACGCCAGCAACGCAACGGTCCCGTCATCAGCTGACTGCCAATGGCGACGAGGTACACGTGCAACGCTGTTAAGGCTACGGAAGTAGTCCGCAAAATAAAATAAAGAGATTTGTTTCACTCCGTGCTGTTCTGTGGCCGTGTGGTCTAACGCGTCGCTCCGGACAGTCGACAGGCAACCGGAGTGCGTGGGTTCAAATCCCGAATGGTGAAGCTTTTTTTTTTCGCACATTTTTTTCTTTCTTCGCAAGATGAATTTCGCGTGACTTGAATGAGAAAACTCGTTCTGTTCAGAATCGCTTCAATATTATGCCGTGTTCTGAAATGAACTGCATGCATCTGTTCATTTGATGCATACCGCGTTAATGTGAGCTGTCCGAAATTCGTTGTCAATTAGCTCGCGCCCTCTTTTGGTCAGCAGTGGCGGTTTTCTTGCCAATTCCGCTGCATTGTGACTATATTTTTAGATGCAAGCGAGAGGTTTGTGCGAAAGGTGACATTCATTCGTCGGGATTAATTAATTAGCACAGTGGTGAGTGCTCTGCAATGGCCCGATTAACAAGTGCCCGTCTACAACTTTCGATTTCGCCGCTGCCGAGGAGCCCACTTTTTTGTGGGCCTCTCTTAAGGTACGTGGCATGTTATGAATTGTTCTGTGCAACCGGTTAGCGGCTGATCCAGTCTTCGCGAAAAGAGTCTGGGACCGACTTTGGCACTGTGCTGTAGAGTAGTTCAAAGGACTTGGCGAGAACAATTATTTTTACTGATCGCAAAGTTCAGAAGCAAGATGTCTGTTAAATTAGAAAGGTGGTTTATCATGCAGGAGCGCAGAAAACATGTTCTAGACGTCTTACTGCATATGTGTCACATTCTTGTGCATATCTGCAATTCTTTTGTTTTTGTTAAGATATCTTTAGTTCTTTAGCAAAGCGCGTTTTCCTTAGTCATTGAAGAGCGCTCTATAACTTGGCTATTATATGCGGCAAAAGAGCAGTGTATTTAAACTGATTGGTCAAATTATTTTTACGCACACCACCTCGATATGGCCTGTTTTCCCGTGTTAAGTCTTAAATTTTGAACATAGTGTTGACTAACACAGTGACAGAAAATAGTGCTGCCTCAAGAGTCAGCTTGGCTCGATTTCTATGCTCTCCAAGAAGAGCCGAAACTGCTCAGGCAGGATTTTCATGCAGCCCGGTAAAAAGAGTTCCACGCTGTGGGAGCGTCAAGTAAGAATGCAGAAAAGTTCCACAACACTAGGAAAAAATATTTCGAAAGAGAAAACAATAAATGAGACAGGACAATAAAGAATGCTGACCTCGCAGTGTTTGCGAGAAATGGTTTTTTTCTGGAAACAGCCAGTGGCATGGATCACAGTGCATACAAATTAAAGGACACGTGCAGTGGTTGTACACCAACACACAATCAGTCAAGTGCTCCAAAAATGAAAACAAAAAAATGTGGAGCCATCGAACAACACTATTTGATAAAACGAAAACCTGACCTATGTACTAACAAACAAATTCACACTCAACTGAGCAAGAGCCAGCTTGAAATCATTCACACTTCCGAAAAATTAAGGACAAAATATACAGTGCTGGCTACCTCCACACTGACACTGCGTAACATGTCAAAACGATGATTGACAGTAATGGAAGACAACACCAAACCAGGAATCCCTTTTCAGGACATGAAGATCAGACACCCATACATACCATTCCCAACCCACACACAAAATGAGAACAATGCCTAGGGGTTTCTGAATGATCCAACTTTTTTGAGAGCATAATTGAATAAATTTCTGTTCAGTTAGTGAAACGAATCAAACAGTATATGTTCAAAATTATTTTAAATGAATCTAATTTGCTCTCAAATTTTTAGATACTTTTCGAATAATTGGCACAACGCTTGAATATGCTCCACTTTATTTTTCTGCAGTTAATCTTCCAAAAACTGCACACATTGACGACGTGTACCAGTATACGTATTCCAATTGGAAAAAGTACTATTTGCACTCCCTCACAAATTCTACTTCTATACAGAAACTATTAACACGACCACCTCACCACCTACACTTCAAGTTACTGCCCGATACAATTTGATGCAATGAATTGCAATGATGCAATGATTTGATGGAAATGTTACAATTTTTGATGGAAATGTTACAATTAACTCGCTAGACTGATCAACACACACACACCCACATGCACACATATTTCACATTTCCACCCACACACGCACAAAGGTTATCACAGCAAGCCGATGAGTCCTCTCTCTTTCCTCGGTAGCATGTGTATTACCCATCAATTCGAAGTCAGACAATTTCCTCGATGCCACTCAAATCTTCATCACTGGAATCAGTGCTCGACTCATCAGAGGAGGAGCTGCACGAGTCAGAAATGCTGAAGACAATCTGTTCAATTTCAGCGTCAACAATCATATCGCATTGCCATGCTTCAGCCTCAACTTGCTCCACATGAACA
Organism: Amblyomma mixtum; assembly: GCF_055824585.1. Classification (NCBI taxonomy): domain Eukaryota; kingdom Metazoa; phylum Arthropoda; class Arachnida; order Ixodida; family Ixodidae; genus Amblyomma; species Amblyomma mixtum. The sequence goes on along the minus strand of NC_143016.1, from coordinate 49,083,270 downwards.
CTACAGTTTTGCCAGTTTTCCTGGCTTACAGACGCCATTGCTTCCGGCAGGAGCTTATCCACTTCAGCCAAAGCGAAACATTTATTGCGACTATGAATATTGCATAAGAATGCAATCTGCCAAGTGACAAAAATGCTACCGTTTAAACTAATAAACGGAAGCGGTTTTCGAGGTTTAATGCCCCAAAGTAACTCAAGCGATGAGGCATGCCATGGTGAAGGGCTGCCAATAACTTCGACCATATGCGGTTCCTTAACATCCACTGACACTGCACAGTACACGGACCACTATCACTAATAAATGGGAGAACATTCAATTAACCATAACATGCATGAAAGCGAAAACAGAGCATTCTTACAACCATTGTGTTCAATGCATAATGTGCCTTCCTCGTGAAATAGTTGGCCTTCACCATGTTAGGGCTGGACTTCGAAGGGGCCTTTACGCCAATGTAGGTCCTGTGGATGCATCCCACGACGTCTGTGATGCCGCACCGCAGAAGGAAACGCTCCTTAACATACGCACGCTCGGCCGCAGTCGTGGGCAAAGCGAGCCACCGCTTCTGCACAGCCGCGTCGATAAGCGCGTCGGAGACGTCCGTCACACAGCGGCTCACAGTGCTTCGGTGACGTCCAATAAAACGGTCTGCGCCGACACTCCCCTGGAAGCTCCCAGTCGCGAAGAACCGGAGGGCGCAGAGGACTTGCTCTTCGACCGAAAGCGAATGAGGCCCGGTACGCACTCTCCGCAGGCGTGGGTCGTCGCCTAACTCTTTACAGAACCATCGTACCGATGTTTTGGAGAGGCGAAAATGTCGCTGGAATTCGTCGTCAGCCATGGCAGTAAACGGTTCCAGCCGGCCGTACTGACATTTGCCGTCAGAGGAAGCGATGACCCAGGCTGCTGCTGCCGCCATGACAGTCCCGAGATGAATTCGGGGCACTTCACCGTTCACAAGTTTAGCTCCGAGTTCACCTGTCAATCAAAACCATTGGCCACGCCCCCGGCGTGCCGTACATAAATTATACGCGTACGCGCTATGGGTGGGCCACTGCCAACATCCTTGCCGGCTGCAGGTATGCTGCGCGGCTGTGCTGATTGCTGACAGACATCGACGATGTTGACCATGGAAATATAACAGGCAAAACGGACGTCATCACTGATTAATCTAAGCACCTCTGCGAAGGACACGCAATGTGGCGACAGCCGCCGATTTCTTCGCTCGCATACCAAGATTGCACAACACTACAGCCTGTTGCAACCAAGTAAGACACAGCACAACGCTGACGGCGCGTCATACCTGCTTGCAAGGCGTCAAACACGGAGCAGCACGACGAAGAAACGGTGCTTGGAGCATGTCCTACTCCAACAACGTCGCATCACATGTGTTTGGCTTGGCCGTCCTTTCATCGCTGATGAAGCTCAGCATCAATGAGTCAAACACATTCGGGATGGACAAACGGTCGCTGCTCCAGACCCAGTGCAATAAACAGTTTGTAATTTCCAGCACGCAACCACTGCGTCCTTCACAACCGTAACGCCTTTCTCTGTTATAAGTCCGATTCCATTATTACAAACAGGATCCCTCATCTGCCCGAACGATATTATTGCGATGTCACTGCGGTATACAACGGCGATCGACGTTAGTGACAAAACCAGTCCGCAAAACCTTGAAGTGCGCGACGTAAGCAAATTCTACGCAGATACGCGCGCCACCACCTTCACAGCTTTTAGTCAGCCTCTAATGACATAGGATGAGTTGTGTCACTGGGTAGCACGCTCTTCGCATCCGCAGTGCACTACAGAGGCGTCACACACAACAGGCATACGTAATGAATCATTGAATACAGCCAAAACAGCAATTTTTTTTCTCACACCGCATCACAGCCGCTCGCACGGCCAATTTTTACCGCTGAGATTCGCCAAGAGCGCACTAAAAGCAATGGTTGGCCATAGCGGTGTGCGGCAGGGGCCGTAGCAGCGAAGAACTCCACCTGAGGTCACTGCAGAGAGCAGCAGTGACGCGGGGGTGCATTGCAGTTCAGTTTTTTGCTTTTGTGTATTATGCAAGCCAGAAGCTGCATGACTGTTATATTTTGATATACGACACAATAAAATATATTATCGCAATGGCCTAAAAATAAGACAGATTCAGCGTGTAGTAGTTGCATAGTCTTTCCAGTCGAAGGCAGCGCTACCGGCTGCGTGTCAGCGCATGCAGGAGCTCTCTCGTTTTCGGCACGGTGGGCCGCCGCTCTAGTTCGTATGCAAGCCACGCTGCAAGCAATGGCCTCACTATCGCCACTAGCGGCAGAAAGTGTCAAATCTTTGTTAATTTCCTAAAGCTATGCTTTTCAATACAGCTTCATTGGATTCAGATTTTAAAATACATTTGGAAATGAACAAAATGTTGATAACATTATCTGTTGCCTTTCAACGTATTCGAGAGAAGAGAAAGGGTTGATACAAGTGTGCACCTAGTGCGCACTGGTCGTCTTTGGAAATGGAGAGACAGATAGAACCTGAAAGAGAAGACACACCTTTGACGCGCCCGAAAAGGCGCGTCAAACAGCTAGCGGCGAGTGTACAGATAGATAGCAGAGAAGTCACGATTTCGCGATTGCTGATATGGCGCTGATAACTTCAGGTAGCGCTGCGGCCTGGTATTGCGCGGTGTATTGTGTTTGAAGTGTGAAACAGGCGCGCAGGGTGTGCTTGTGTCCCCTTTACGTGGCTTTATCTCTACATTTTATTGTCCACTGCCTGCGCACGTTCCACGCTATCTTCGTTCACTGACTGCCATCATCACAAACTCGGATGAAACTCGGGCGAGCGCCAAACTCGGGCCTTCCGGCATAGCGCCCCAGAAATGTTTTTGACAAAGTCTCATAATAAATTAATTCTAAAGCTTGAATCAATTGCACTTGCTGAGATACTAGTTATCTGGATTTCAGACTACTGAACTAACAGTAATCAGTATATCTCAATGGATGGAGTTGAATCAGATGCTCTTGCAGTGACTTCTGGAATGCCTCAGGAGAGTACTCGGCTCTTCATTATTTTTTCTACATATTAATGGCATCAATGAAACAGCTCTTCCTGGCGAAGAGATTTCTTTGTTTGCTGGTGACTGCATGCTCTGTCGTGAAATGACACGTTCTTAACACTAGGTTGACATAGGTATCTTTCTAACATCCTTGCAGGGCGCAGAAATGGGAAATGGTCCTGAACAAAGAGATACAAAATTCTTTCGCGTGAGACGTAACAAAAAATTGATTACAGGTATACCACCTTGGGCAATCACCATTACATTAATTCTCCAGCTCTATATACTTCGGTATAACATTAAAAATCTGTCCTGGAATTCACATATAATAGATACCTTTCCATCCGCCTTTTGTAAATTATGTTTTTTTTAAGGAATGAATTTTCGAGAGCCCCGTTCTCGTTAAACTACTCGCCTATAGCTCACTAATCAGACCTAACCTCGAGTATGCATGCACGCTGTGGAATCCATCTAATAAAACGAATCTTAAAAAACTTGCAGGAATCTAACAGAGGCCGTAAGATTTATTTATTTCAAATTCTTTCCGTTCGATTCTCTGCCTGAGGTAATGAAACCTAACAGTATCCAGCCTACTGAGGAAAGAAGAGCAAATATTCGTGGACAATTTCTTTCCTTGCTCATAAATAACAAACTGGCGCCTAATCCTGCGCCCTATGTATCATTTTTAGCAACACGCCTCACACATCGCCATCATCCCGGTTCACTTACCCCATACTTTTCTCGAACTAGCGCACTTAAGTTTTCCTTTTTCCCGCGTACCACAAGAGATTGAAATTTACCGACACCATTACAGACAGCGTAGAGTGATTCTTCATGTTTTTTTTTTAGTTGTTCAATTTATTTGTTGCCTTTGGATCTGTAATATGTACTTCTGTGTTTGTTGTACGTGGATCTGTAATATAATTTTCAGTATGAAAAAAAATTCTAAAAAGACAATGTCGCTAGATATGTGTCACCAGTACGACACCAGAAGCAAAAATATAAGCTAAAAACAGCAGAACGGAGAAAATATTATTTTATCTATGAGTTTCCTCGAAGGCAGCGTTCTTGACCGAAGACCATTGTGCTGATCTGGGTGGCATGTAATTGCGCTGTTACCAAACTACGTATCAGATGAAGCATATTCGTAAGCTCCTCTTCACTTGACTCATGCAGTAGGGAGGAAGATCATTTGTAGAGTACCGGTTCAACAGCAAAACGGAGCACAGCCAGCAATGAAAATGTTTCATTTTTAATGCGACACTAATCATAAATATTAATGATACTGCATGAGGACGACGTGGACTGAACTGGACTGAAAATAAACAATTACCTGAAGCTAATTGAACTGTCAATCGAACGTAAAAACGTTTAGACTCCGTACACCTGCTGCTCCGCAAAGGGAGAAAGCTTTAAATCAACGTTTATAAATTTTCGCAGACGTGAAGGTGAGAGTCTTTTTTTTAATTAGTACATATCGGTGTTAGAGTTTCATTTGTACGCTACCGGCGACATAAACATCAACAAAGAGACAACTGCGGTGAAAAGAACTGTACCGTATATGAGTTTCATCAACAAGAACATACTTGACGCTACAGAGCGCAGATCAGCATAGGAGTTCCTTGCGGGTACCATATCACTTGTATTTCACCTACTCTCGAACCAACTGTTACCGTATTGAATATAAAACATCTGCGGGTCTGCCAGAAAGATTAGTTGCGAGGCCGACCGCAGTAAACTCGCTGCAGGCGTCAAGATGAGGTCGCTCTTTTCAATAGCCGTGTGCGGCGTTTGTCTACTATTGGCGCTCCCCAGTGTTATGTCCAAGGCGAAGCATCAGCTTAAGCATGACGTCGTAGATGCATTCCAGGCACGTGAGAGAACTTTTTGTTTCCTTCTCGTTGGCCTATACCCACTCTGTCACTCCGAACTGTAGCCATAGGTTCTGGGTGCCACATTTATCCCTGTTTGAGTAGCTGAAGCCGTTAACGTTCAATATAGCCTTCTTGGTTGACTATTTACCTCTGTTTCAATCGTCGTGAGTTCGAAAGTACCGTGACGCACAAAAATCTAAGCTAATCGATCTTATTCTGCAGTAAATTATTGATAACTTAAATCCTAAGCCTTGAATCTTATATGACAGGGGCAGTTAGATGCCGCAGAAAAGACACCGCACATGTGAACATCGTCTCAAGTGAAGGGTCTGTACGCGGTGAACTGGTGAGAACAGCGACAGATTCCTATAATGCACTGCTATCTAGATGAAAATGGTAGAATCAGCTAGAAGTTTTCATCTATTGAGTTCATCTTCAGCACACTGACCTGCCCCGTGACACAAGCATTCCGATCAGATCTTGAAATGCAAAAATTTTGCCATGAACTTACAACCCGGCCAGAGGAAATTTTATGGAACCATATATTACGTTTTATCGCATAAAACGAATTTTTCCCCAATCTGATAGTGTCAGTTATGCTGTGCCACACTACAATGCAGTATGTGATTACAGTTCAGAGCTGAAGGCTTTAAATGTCTTCAAGGAGCGTAGTTTCACAAACTCGAACGCAGAATTGCGCACGCATCAGCAATCGTCCCTTCCCAATTCAACGCACGCCGAAGACCAGCTATACGCTCACTGGTGCGTAGCAGCTGTAGTGTAGATAAGTTTGTCCCATTCTGAGCTCTTTTGAGTTCTCCCGAAGTTGGCTCACGTATCAAGAAACGAAACCTAATATCCGGATACGTCAAAAATTTGGTTAGTCAGAGCAATACTAGGAACTGAGTTTGTCGCAACCGCACCCAAAGCATACACAGGAAAGCTGCCTGAAGATTGTGATCTTAACCGATGTGTCAGCTTAGCTGCTGCATGAGGTCTTAGCTCACGAATGGATGCCAATAATAGACTTCGGCGTTAGGGCTCCATCATCCAAACTGACTTAAGATATGCGGCTGTACTTCACGCCGGTTAACAAGGAGACGGGCACAAGTGTAGTGTACTGAGATTCTCGCGCCAAAGCACATCGTGGGCTTCAAGAGAAGCCGTACCGAAGGGGTTCGGATTTTTATTTGGACCACCTGGTCTGCTCTACTCTGTACACTGACATCGCACTGCTCAGCGGCTGTTTTTATGTCGCATTAATAAAAATGCGGCAGCCGTGGTCAGAGATTCGATACCTCGTCCTTGGGCTTAGTAACCGAAAGGTATAACCACTAAGCAGCGGGAAGAGGACTTATGAATAGACGATGCCGAATGCTCGCGACCACCGTGCCCAAGGAGAGATAGCGGCGGGAGAGTTAAGCAGGAAACTACCCCGGAGTAATGGCTTTAACAAAGCACAGCGCTATGCAGTTAAAAAGCTTCGTTTCAATATAGGCGCAACCTATGCAGCCTCGAAACTAGGAAATAGGATGGGCCATACACAGGCTGACAGATGTGAGAATATCACGTAGATCAAAAGCCCGTACGATCTGAGGAAGGAACACAATTGCGACGTCGTGCATTGAGTCAAGCAGAGGAGTTTTATGATACAGTGTGGACTTTTCTGTGCCGCTTACCATTAAGCAGGGAGACGCGCAATGCTAAATAGCAAGCTTTTTACATTATAAACGATCGCGGATACGGACCAGCATGATGAGAGATTGCTACTAGGCCGAAGAACTGATCTCTGCAGCCCGCATAAAACGAGTGAAATTGCACGGCGCAAGTGTTTTAATTTGACAAATACCAGCCAGGTGGTTGAAAAATGGATAAACAGTAGTGGACAATTGGAGACAACTTATTAGTTATGCAGCAGTGTCATCTCTAGTACAACTTGAGGCAGCGGCCTTAATCTCTTCGACCCTCCCATTTAGGCAGCGGCTAAACCGCGGATGAGACCGTAGACTCACTGCCTATGAATAAGACTGTAAGCCATTCTATTCTTTGCCATAATGCCAGCCAAAGCGCAGACCAAACTCTATCAGTCTTGACCGCGTTCACTGCGCAGGGGGCCGTCCCCGTTCCTTGCTGCAAGAGGAACAACTATAGTGGCGTTAGAGTGAAATAGTTCTTTTGAAGGGTTGAAGGTTTATTAAAACGAAATACAAATAAAATGCAAGGTTCATAAAAAAGTTAGTACAGTAGGAGGTCGCAAAGTGAAAACTGTTTGGGGGACCTCAAACCAGGAATACATAAGAAAAGTACACAAGTTTGACAGAGGAGCTGGAATAAAAGTATACAATCAAGGTAAAACCTATTAGTGTAATTTCCGGCAATAGATAAGTTATACAATGACAGATCGTTTGTGACAGATCTTCGGGGATCATGACTACGGTGTTGCCTTGCTCGACATTGACCTCGACGGGGATCTAGACTGCCTGACTGCCAGACGAACGGAGTTCGACAAAGACGCTCCCAGTGCCACCTTTGTGTGGATGTTGGCTGGCCTCAACGGCAAAGAAAAGTAAGAGTGAAGGTCCTGTGGTTCACCAGAGCTGCAAGACCTTCAGTATGTATTTTTTAAAAAACAATTTTTAAATTAACCGAAACAAGTAGTAACCTTCAGATGGGGGCACACCTTGCTGGCCGTTCGGAAAGATTTAAAATTGATCGAGCCCCTTCATGCAGCCCACACCTCTTTATCAGAGGCTATAAAAAAGCGCCTCTCTTCGTCTCGCGTTATTAAAGTCAGAATTTGCGCTGCTGTCATGTAGTCTCTATTGTTTCTGTCCGGTGTTCGTCATTTCAGCGCAAGATATTTCTTCAGAGTTACATTCGGCCCCAAAACTGAATTTACAGCATAGCACCCAGGAACATGCAGATAAATTAGAGCGTTGAAATACGTCGTTCAGTTTTACGTTTTCGGGCACTCCTACGCGGCCTTAGACAAATCCCATGTGCACTCTGCGAGGTATCACTACTTCTTCAAGCTTCGTCTACTAGTGTAGCGCTGTCTTTACGCATGCTGTTATCAGCCCAACAGAGCTTCTAAACCTTTAGTGAATTTTCGCGCGGAATTTAAGGACGCACAAATTGTTTCTAACCTAAAGTAGCCGTAATTAGTTCTAAACTATTCACAGGCATCACGAAAAGTACCGTGTTCTGGGTCCCGCGATGGTTCAGCGGCATTTCCATTGTTTAAAGGCCGCTCGGCTCATCATGGATCTCTACTGCGGTCACTTTTTCTCTCATTACAAAGCGAAACGTCTTTCGTGAACTGCGAGCTCTTTCCTTGACTGCAGGAATGCATAGTGCTTAGCAAAAAAGACATAGACCTGCAGATATCATAACCAGAAAAAGGCTCTTCTGACATGAAGGCAATGGAAGAAAAAAAACTTGATCCCCTCGTCAAGAGGGAAGTACACCTATATATGTGTTGCTCCCCTGTTGCTTTTGTTTGCTTTTTGCATTGTTTTGCTTTTCATGCAACTTTGGTTTTAGAAAATAACTTCTTATATAATTCATGTGGTCTCTTCTATCCTGATTAGTTTGCTTGCGTGCTTTACTCTTTTTTTTTACACGGATAGTATTGAATAATGGAAGCGCTACACTTACCACTGCATTTTGTGAGTCAGTTGCTTCTATATAAGTTGGTGTTGCTAAAAAAAGCAATGAAAACTTTATTTTCAACGTAAATATTATACTCCGCCAAAAAATGAACACTGATTTCAGAAATAAACCGCAAAAAGTACTATAAATTTTCTAAAAATAAATCCCCAAAAATGCAACCCCTACATATAACCTATCTAATTTAGAAAGAGGAACGACACTTTAGTATGCTTCGTTTATTAATACTTCGCGTAGATCTGCATGTGTTTCAGACGGTTGCATCGCTAATTCAGAATTCCTAACTCCTATTTTGTCTGAGAAACAGGCCGTATGCTCTCACAGTGTAATATTTTTTGTGTTAGTTTCGTGTTTAAAATTACGTAACAAGAAAAGAAGCACACTTCAGTGTTGCGTTCGGCGACTGTTGGAACGTTCACGAAAGGAAGCAATTTGCCATCGTTGCTTTCAATTTTTGCACTGAATTTGTCCCTTCATTCATAATGTGCACAAATGTGTACGCCCCATATTTTGTTTCAGCTTCGGCCACTGCAGATATATATTGCATAGCTAAAGTGTGGATAACATATTCTGAACATTCCCAACAAATGCATAGGCACGTATTGAGCCAGGTATAAGAAAAAGAACGATGAGCACTGCTTTTAAGAGAACACAAACAAAACTGATTTGTTTATTAATAGCATTTATATGTGAAATTTATTTAGCCAGAATAGGTATAACTGACACGCTGAAGAACGTGTTGCGCCACATTCTGAAGTTAATAGCACCCTACAAAAACTGATACTTTCCTTCGGGGAATGTGGAACTTTTTGTGAGCACTCAACGACCGTACCTTTGAAAAGTAAGAAATATAGAAGAGTTTCCTATTGACATTAATGACAATTACTGACTTAAGTAGCAAATTGCATTGAAGTGGTGGATGAACGTTTTATTTGTTGACTTTGCTGCACAACAGCGACGCTCACAGAGACAAAACATCTGAGAGCATGCTGAAGCATTCGGCGGAGAAAGTTCCTCTTCAAAGTCTTCAACTGCTTGTTCTGCGCTGTGCTTTCTTCCGCCTTCCTTTCCTTCTTTTGTGACTCCTCTTCCCCACTGAAATTCCACAAACGCAATGATACCGCCAGGTTTCCCTAGATATCGCAGGTGCACGTCTGGCCCCAAGTACACCGCTGTGCCGATATTCGAAGCACAGCACGAGACGCTGGCTCTTTATAACGACGGGTCAAAGGCGGCGAAAACGGCCGAGTAAAGAAGAAAAAAGTGAGGCCGAGTGTTTTGAAGAAGCGGCACGCAAAGCTAATCTATTCGCGCTGCCCCTGGTTCTATCCCGCATATGGCATTAAATATCATAAGATTTTTTTTTTATTGTGACTTCCAACTATGAGGATTCACCCGGACGATGTACATAATGTAATAAAATGGAGGTTCTAAAGATAGGGCGTTAAAAAAACATCGGCCAATCACTGCATGGTGCTCAATACGGTACTCTATTGAGGATGGAAAAACGAAATTAGTGCAAGGCGACTTGCGTAAACTATTATTATTTGCGTAAACTATTGCGTAAACTATTATTAAACTATTGCGTAAACTAATATTACATTAAAATTATTTCCGAAGAGTTTTGCGATAATCGCATAGGCGCCAATTTGGCGACTGTTTCTAGCCACCATTTTTAATTATCCGTCTGTATACTTTCCTGCCTGTTTTTCAGATATAATATAACCTTCCATATTAGACCTGGGTCAGCGCCTGACAAGCCTGTGTTCACAGTCGGCGACGGTAAATATGATCAACTTCTTGTGCGCAAAGTTCTTATTTTATTTTTTAGCTTACTTTCTTACCGGCCATTCAGGACGTACAGAAATGCAAGCAAACAGCGATTTGCTTAACAATCTTTCAAAATTTTCAGCTTTCATTCTTAATTCTCGAGTGTTTTTAATGTAATAAAAGGTGGGTTACGAATATACATAAATATAGCAGTAAAATATAAACTTCTCTTTTTAGAACGATTCAAACACATGTTGCGGCCTCTTACGAAGCGCCTTGTGCTTACATACATATCACCACATTAGAAACGGAGGCGGTGCTTGAAGCGGAAATTTTTTAGCCTGCCAATAAAGTAGTTTTAATGAAACCTAACGTAATTTTCAGCTAAAATATATACCTGTCGGCGGGCAAACCCTGGCTGGTATCACTAGCGGGACATAAGTTAATTCTATTGCTTCGCCGGTGTAGGTTTATGAGACGGCGTAAAAAACTACCTACTTTATCTTTCAGCACATTATTGGTAGGAAAACGTAAAGAAGAGGACACATAGTATCACACCTTGCACACAAGCATACATGTCGAAGCTTGGGACCATTCATCACAATTTATCGGTTCCGCAGTAAATTTCCTTAGCCGAACTCTCTCTTTTTTCCCACAGTTGAAGTTCTGAAAACTGTGTCGGCTATGCGCTGTTAAATGCTTTCATCTTCAGAAGAAATTACACTGAAGGACCACGAGACACTAGACCAGTGTTTTATGTTTGTTTTTTTCCAGACGGCCCTGAGCAGACTGCGAACTTCATCTACACAGACCACAAGACGTGCGCTGTTTTTGATGTTCCGTTTCTAGGCATACAAGGTAAACATAAACCACGTTGCATGTGGTTGCTCAATGCAGCCTTGTCGCTTTTCTTGCAATGTGAAAAGACACATCGTGCAACTTTGAAAAGCTTTTTCAGTCGATCAAGCACAAGACTCGCAACGGTATTGCGCACTTTACCTTTTCTGTAGCTAAGATCACAACACTGGCTCACTATAAAACTAGTTAGCATCACAATAGTTAAGTGTGGCTAGCATGTCAAAAACCTGGCATGAAAAATTTAGAAGGCGCTGATTTTGAAATCAAGCAGATACTGATCCTAACTTAATTGTCGCTAAATTAATATCAAGCGCTCATTGCGAGGATACTTAACGTTTTCTTCACTTCATTGTTTCACTGGTTTATGTTAAACAGGACGTTCATATCTTTCGTAATATATGTTGATAAACAAGAATTTTGCGCGCGTAATGGATACGGATACCAGGCATCGCACTCTCAGAACAGATGAAGACTTTAAGGATATTCTGAAATGCTTTAAGTTCTCCTGTTTTCGTTTGAGCAATTAGCCTCTCTGAATCGAGACCCAGGAACTGGCAGTTTTGGCTGTAGTTATCAATTCGGATGCCACCGGGTGTAGCTAAATTAATACCAGAAAAGAAAAAGCAAGCACCAGGAGGCGATCCTCCCCTCAAAATACCCCCAGGGCATTTAGTAAGGGTAAAATAAGCCAATGAAACATAAACAAAGGGTGCAATTATTGTTTTTCGTCGATTGGCTTTCTTTATCGTTTTGTACAGTGTATTTGTGCTACTCTGTCGAACTAATCTGCATAGCCACATTAAAGTCCGTCGGTACCGTTGCAGAATGCATGCTCTGGGTGACGAAGGATGCCATAGACAAGGTGCAGCAGGACTGCATCGATGAGTATGAAGACAGCTGCGACGTGGAAAATGTGGCGTACGATGAGGACACCTGCAGTCAGTTCGTCGTCTAAATGCGTGCTATAAAAACACTGTATCCTAAAAGATACTGGTATATGAAACGGGCGTCTTGTGTGCACAATAAATAAAGAAGAAAATGGCTTCTATCAAAACCGTGCCTCATGTGCTTGGATTTTCAAGACAGGTATTTAATGAATGTCTGTCTGCCCACAGGCATATACCCCAGAAGGGGCACTGATTTAGTTGAGTAGCAGTGACTGGCAAGTAAGACATGTGCACCTAGGAGCTCAAGTTCTGTCTGCCCTCAAGTGTCCACGCAAGGTAGTTTAATTTACAGACACACACGTACCAGAAAGTGATAAGAGAACTTTGAGCAGGTCACATATATGTCAATGCCTTACTAGAGGTGCTGCGAGAAAACAGTGATTTAGACTGTTCACAAGGGGGTAGGAATCAGAAGTAAGAAAATAGATTAGAAAATCAATAATTTCAAATAAAATTTTGTAAATTGTTTTCGCAAACGAACATATGAGAAAAAAGCCTGCTCATGGGAGAAAAGACCGGAAAGAAATACTCTTGGCATCTCTAATGCTTACCATAACGCGCCACTAATCTTCCAATTTGCTGTCGGCTCAGTGCACGTGCCACCGAAGCACCACCATTGGGGATAGCAATCGTGTCCTAAGTACGCCAGCACTGTATTAGCCATAGTATAAAACTAAGCGAAAAACCTCCAGAGAAATCTCGACGGGACGTTGAGGCCTCCCGTGCCACGTGGCAACCTGACCAGCCGTATCCGAGTATCGCAAGTATGTGCAGTATCGGGTGTTGGTAGTGTATCGAATACTGGCAGCCGCATCTGAGTAATGCGACGAAAGGAGTACGAGCAACAAGCCCGGCTTCTAAGTGCCAACAAAATGTTGTTCCCGACTACGTACAATGGACCTGCCAGTACACAGCAACCAGCCTCATAGTCAGTTGTGCTTGTTAAGGAGGACTTCGCTCCAATATAACTTGAGTATCATGCTAGGCTAACAACCAGGCATACCTCTCCTGTATTCATTAAAATCTCTTTCTCTCCTCCTCCAATACAAAGCCAGCGGTTACCAAGGACACCAGGCAGAGAACATAAAACTAAAGGGCAATATGCGCGCGAACGCTCCACACAAACTTAGAGCATTAGTCTAACGAATGCCGCTCATTCATCCTTAATGAGATCATTTGAGCATCCTGCGATGGCACTAAAGCAAGCATGCATACATCAGACATACGCTGAAACTCTCCGTGCTGCACAACACGGTGTAGAAACGCATCTTGCGAAAGATCACTCGCGCACGGTACACTGAAATTAACACTAGCTCACGCGTATTATCTAACTGATCGCTGTCGAGGTGGTCAAGCACGTGCTTCCACTCTTGGGAATGCCACAGGTTTCTCTGTATCAAGAGCCCGGAATTGGGCATATACTTTCTTTACTTCCGCGCACCTCGCAGTTCAATAATAGCGGGCATTAGCGCGAACCTGAATCTGAATCTGAACCCTTATGGCATGTTTTCATCGGTCTCTCGTTTATGGTTCTTGCAAAGAAACGGACGGGGAATATGTTGCTAATAAGAAGAACTTCAATGGAGACTGTCTGTCACGCTGACGCTTCCTCTATCCCGCCTTAAAAGATTACTACTAATAGGCCGAATCTAATAGGATACAAACCTTACTGCACCTCTTCCATAGGGCACTTACGTCCTGGGCCAGGATGGAGATCTACGGCTTCAGTAGCCAATAGTTCTCTCACGCTCTGCCCACACCGAGCTTGACACTTCCACATTGTGCACGCAGGCGAATGAAGTAGTGGGAGTGCACCTTGCCTTAGATGGTCACCAACAGGCTTTGGTGTTTCCGGTTTATGCCAGATCATTCAGTTCTACGATCTGACTCATTTTTTGTTCACAACGCTGATCACGCCGGACTTTCTGCAGAACGGAACCTTAACGCTGTAGCGTTATAGGGCAGCTGCCAATATGCCCCCGTCTGGTAAGCTCTGGAGCAGGAGTTCGTCTATCGAAAGTTGAGGAAAAGTGTGTCGCCGCAGACAAGGGGCGCGAAAGATCGAAGCACCAGGCGTGAGGTCAGTCAAAAGGATCTCCTTTTCACCGTACACGGCGAGACGCCATGCACGGTTACACAGGGCTGGGCCAGCCAACATGGCTCGGGAATCTTTGATGCTGCACCTAACCATCATCCGCATGTTACAAAATACCTCTGCGGGGAGAACAGCACCTGTCATGTCAAGGCTGGTTCAATTTTAGCGCTTCTCAGCGTTGCGGCTGGTGTGACAAGCAGCCTTTTGCGCGGTTGTACAACCTCGCGTGATTGGCAGTGTTATTAGCATCTCATTTCGAATTGTTCAATTCTATACAGGGACATTCCCCACGGCCAGCTGTAGGCTGTGGGGAATGCTGGCTAGGGCGAACTGCTGGCTAGTAACGTGACATACGTTTTGCAATCTTTTGCTAGATCATGTCTTCCTAAGTTGGTTGAATACGAGGAAAATATATGTCCACATAAAACTCATGTCGTATTCCACGAACAAAAGCAAAAGATCTATTCTTACATTGCAGCAGCGGGCTATTTGAAGGCTATTGCGTTTTGCCCTGTGTGCTCTGAGCGAAAATGTGTGACATCAAATAGTCTGAAATGGAGGGGGGGGGGGGGGAGTACTATTGAGCGCAGGCATAAAGATTCCAGTTGATAGAAAGCAAAAGTTCACATTTCTATCTCATTCCTCTGAATATAGAGTTTGATATGCTGATCTGAGATGAGGTACTGATCTCCGACTCTATCCGCGAAATGTATTGTGTTCTTTGTGGAAGAAAGCAAGGAGCCGTCGATTCTATAACGTCATAAAAAATCAGACGTATGCAGTGTGGGGTTGAACAAGGGGGATAATACGCTCTCGCCGCTTTACCGCGGCTGACACAAAACCGTCGACGCCACGCTTTGAATGCGAGCGTTACCGATCAGACGCGGTCAACGACGGGCCATTCTCTGAGATGGAGCGAAGTAACGACACTCTGGCTTACACAAAGAAGGCGCTTACTGCTACAATATCCCAAGCAGCCCTAGTTATTGGCCTAGTATCGGAAATTAATGGTTTTCCTGCGCTCCTTTGTGCAACCTGCATTTGCCAAAACATTTCTAATATTGGGCCAGTTGCCTGTGGTGGTTGGGTAAAGCCAGCTAGCAACAAAATACGCTAAGGAATCAAGGTCGTCCGACTCACCAGCAAGGTTACAAGCGAATCTCCGAGGCAGGACGGGACGAGTTTGGAGGAAAAATGTTCCCCGACGAGGCCTCGACCTACTGGCGGAGAGCGGAGTGCCGCGTCGGAATGTCAGCGCTTTTAACTAATGCCCTTAGGGTGCTCAATTATCAAGAGACATGTAGCCCAGCGTGTATATTAAATATATCAGTTTTTATAATCTCGAAAACGTGGTTACCCGCGGCGCTGTGGCTGAACAAACTTCGGCTATTCCGACGAGTTAGGTGCACTGGAGAGGTTGCTTTGCCTGCAAGCTTCGCGACAACGCATGTATTTTGGCGCGATGTTGGCAAAATTTGACCACAACGCTAAGGGCAACTGTAAACAGATGTGGATATTACATACGTTGTGCAACAAGCCTCTCAATAATTCAGGAGCCTAACGGTAATAGTTAAAAAGTTTACAATTCAATATTAGTTAACCACTTTGTTAGCATGCGCCTTATTGTATTTTGATTTACTTCACCGCTGCCAATGCTATGCGGAAAAAATCGCTCTTTCAATTTAAAAAAGCTTTTTTAAAATTGTGTAGTCCTAGGTGAAGCACCCTGTATATCGCTCTAATTCTAACCCTATCCGCGCACTCTACCAGTAGCTCCCTTAATCGAGTCCGTAGCCCAATCCATACATTAAGGTTTCCTTTTCGTCTGCCTACTTCCAGCTTACTTTACCATTATACTCCTACATTAAGAGAGTAAACTAAGGCTTAACGTCGTGCTGCACCGTCTCAGCAACATGAGAAAAACTTCTGACAGCTGCTTCCTTGAAACTTTAAGTGTTTTACTACTCTCAAAATTGTGCTTCTTCTTTAGCTTTACTTCTAAGACCACTGCGCCTTCGTTTTTTGTTTATGTTATGCCAAACTCTGAGTAAGCTTCTCATAGAGAAGATCCCACGGCTGTCATGTTCTCATGTGCTGATGACACCCATTTGCCACATGTAATGCTGCTGTTCCCAAGCAATTGAAGCTGTCTTTGATATCACTTTTGAGTTTCGAGGCAACAGTGGAATATTGTAGACACTGTTATGAGCATATTGACGACAGTGGTCTAATATTTGAATATGTAACAAAATCTTGCTGTTGAAGTTTGTCCTCCGCCCGCACTGAGGAATTAGGACTGCATGCAAAACGCAATGGTGCAAGTTAATGAGAATAATTTCAAAGCCAACACGAATATTGTAGGATACACTCATGACCGTAATGATGAAAATTGGCTAATCTTGCGATGTGTAACAATATCTTTCTTTTAAAATTGGTCTTCAGCTTGCCTTGAGTTGATCAGGCTGCAATATAAAACTGATGGGCTACTTCTTTCACAATAAAAGTACAAAACTACACGCATCTCGAAAAAGATTCTGAAGATACAATAATTTTACCTTAAAATATGCTAAACACTTAGTAATCCTATCTAAAAAATGCTCGTGTTCCAAATTTCACGGTACCATGCAAGATGAAAAATATTCATAAACTCCTTTTTCTCTTAGCTTATGTTGTAGGGGACGCTAATTTACAAAGTAACGGAGTAACAAAAAGCAAAGCAGACCACATGAAGCAATGAATGAAAAAGTAATCTCCATACGAGACTGATAAAAAACAGTCATGACATTACATGGCGCGGACAAGCACCTAACTAGAAGGAAAAGAAATAATTACATGGAGCTAATTTGCCTGCCAGCGCAGGGCAGTAACCTTTCGCTGCACTAAGAGATGAACAGTCATAGTCAGGTGTTATAAACGTTCGTGAGGCTTCGAAGCGACCTTCTTCTCTCTCTTAATACAGATTGCAGGAGCTTTCTTTGCAAAAGTAAAGATTGTGGCCAAAATCAAAAATTCTTCTATGAGTGCGTTGGTAACGCTGCCGAAGCCGATCTGTGTATTTGTGAATCATGTGTCTAAATTACCTGGGGTTGACTCCCCCACGTGCCAAACGCTACACTACATGATATAAGAGCATTTGCGGCTGTGTGAAATAAATATCTAGTTGAGGCCCACAGGAGTGGACCTTCTGCCGCAGCCAAGATGTGGTCACTGTTTTCGAAGGCCATGTTAGGCGTTTCTCTTCTTCTCCTGGCGTTCCCCACAGCTCACTGCGAAGCGAAGCATCAGCTTAAGCATGACGTCGTAGATGCATTCAAGGCACGTGAGAGATATTTTTGACATACATCTCCAAGTCGCTTGCAACTACAGCTCCAAATTCTAAACGCAGTGTATATAGCCCTGATTGTGTAGGTAAAACCGTTGTCGAACATTGTGGGGTCCTTTGTATAGTAATTTTTTTTAAATCTCAGTGGGAGTGATTTACCAAATGCAGCGATGCTCATAAATGCATGCTAATCAAACTTCTTAATTACTGATAAGTTACACTATAAACTCCGAACCCCAATGACCGTGACAATTTGATGCCGCAAAACAACCCCTCCACTCGCGAACCTCTGCTGTAATGCAGCTCCTGTACGCAGTGCACTTGTGGAAGCAGTACCGGATTTTTAAGCAATACTGCATTTCTAGGAAAAAATGGTTCGGGCAACGAGAAGCTGTCATGATTCCAGGTTGATCTCCGGTGATGTAAGCATTCACATGAGGTCGTAAAATGAATTCTGATAAATATGTGCAGTATAATACTGCAATGCAGTCTGGAATTACAACAAAGACGTGTATGAACTAAATATCTATATGCAGTTTGCTATCATGAACAAGAAAACAGAACTGCGCAACCCCCGGCCATCGAACTAGTATCACCCACGACGAAGTCTAGCTAAACTCACTTAGGTGTAGCAACTGCAGGGCAGGCAATCCCGCACCGTGAAGATGCGCTGTGATGGTCCTGCGCCACCAAACGATAGAATTGCGTTCCATGAACAGTCCCGAAGGTTATCCCTGTGTCTGTAACGAAGCAATGGTACAGCGAACGCTATATCCGGATAACCCTATAACTCGGGGTGAAAGTCCAGGGTTCCTACACATCAGTTTTGGTTGTAAGCCAGCTCTCGAGTACAGCAAGTACTTTTATGGATTTATTGAAGGCCCTAGCCCATTCTTCCGATGTGCAAAAGCTTTCTTTTGTTGCAAAGCAACACGACGCGAGTCGCCGAGCCATTTCGCGGAGCTGAGGAAAGGCCATACTGCGCATGCGCGAGGAGCAGTGACGTCACACGGCGCACAGCTGGCGCGCCGCCGCCGTCGCTGCGCGGGTGACTCAAAGGTGCCGCCGTCGCCCTCGCCAGTTGCGCATGCGCAGTAGAGGCGCATAGGTAGCCTGCCTGGGCCGCCACCACTGCCGTGCCTTTTCCATCGCCGCTCTCCCTCACCCCTCGTTGCTTTCGCGATCCTCCAGGTTTAACCAGAGCTAAACCACTGCCAATTTTTTCAAGTTCTTCCATCGCTCGCATCGACTACTTAAGGCTCAATAAAAAGCAATGGGTGACGTTTTTGACGTTTTTGAAACTTTTAAATTGCCAAAGCATCCCAACCTACCGAGGAGAGATGATTTCTATAGTGGAATCTTGCGATATGAAATAAAACAATTACGTTCACAAACAACTTCTTGTTCAGAAATCTGCTTGTCCAGAATATCTCGGTATATACGACAAGTTTTTCACAGCAACAGCCAAAATGTGCTAACGACAGTTGCCTGTCGAATGTTTTCTTGGTCAATTTGCCTGCACGCTAGGTACTTGTGTCAGCCTAGGTAGTGCATGAGATCTCAGCGCACGAAGCGACGTCAATACTGAACGTCGGGGGTATTCTGTCATTCACTGATGTTCGATGTCCGAGTGTATTTGCGCAGATTGAAATGGAGAGTGGTAAAAGTGTGGTTTATGCCGCTTAACATCTTCAAGCAGTCCATAGTCTAGGAGTGACGCCGCGTAGTGAAAGACTCCGGATAGTTTAGTCCGCCTAGTTTCCTAACGCGCACTGACACAGCAATATACAAACCGGTATTGTTTCATTTGGCATCCATCGAAATGCGGCAGCCACCGCCGAAATCATATCCCTAGTCTTAGGGCACAGCAGCCGAATCCCATAGCCACTATGCCACAACGACAGTCTGTCGACAAAGATAAGATGATAGGCTTGAAGACATGTCGGCCGAGGAGTAAAGGAATATCGCTGGAGTGATGGCTTTAATTAACCACAGCGCTATGCGGAAAAATGGTTCTTTTCAAGTGAGGTGAAAGTCACGCAGCCTTCTGCTTCGGAAGCAGGGTGCGGCCTTACGAAGACGCACAGTTGTGAGGCTATGCCGTAAATGGTCAAGATCGGGAACTACCCAAGGAAGGAACACAACAACGAGATTGAGCATTGGGCAGAACGAAGGAGTTTTTTGAAATGTAGCAGACTTTTGTGCGACTCTTTAGGTAAGCGGCTAATAGCGCAAAGCTTAATTGGCAGTCTGGAAAAGGTTGCGGATATTCAGCTGCAAGACAAGATATGGTTATGAGGCCGAGAGCCTGATTCCCCCTGTAGCTCACATATAATGAAATTAACAGCAGAACCTGATCATTTGAATCTCAAATGCCAGTTTGGTGGTGCTGACAATCGATAAGTCATAGAGTTACACGGGAGGCAACCTGTTCACATTGTTATGCAACTCGTGCAACCGATTTTGGTCTGCCTCGAAAGCAAGAATTTTTTTAATACCCGGTAATGTCTTCAGAGCGAGTTGGCGCCGCGGCCCTGACTTTCTTCAACCCACCTACCTAGAGCGATTAAAAACCAGAACAGGCTCGAGACTCACTGCGTGTTATATATTGGAATATATAGTCTCTTTCAGACAATGCTTGCAAAATCTCAGACAGCGTCGTGTCTGTCTTATGTAGGTTCAGTCTACTGGGGACGTCCCAGTTCCTTGCGGGAACAAGAACTTTTGTATTTTTGTGTCGCGTTACAGTAAAATTCTTGCTTTGTGGCAGATCTTCCGGGATTACGACTCTGGTGCTGCCATGTTCGATATTGACCAGGACGGAGACCTGGATTGCTTGACCACCGTGCGTACGGAATTCGATAAGAACGGCCCAAGCGCGGCGTACCTGTGGATTTTTGCGGGTGTCAACGGCAAAGAAAAGTAAGAGTGAAGTTCCTGTGCTTTCAGAGATTTGCAAGCCATACTATTCGTTTCGAGAGGACCAGTCAGGGAGTTGTGAAGTGGTTTCTGTTCTGGATCTTACGTTTAACGATTTTCTGAAAATTTCGTTTGCCTAGAATTTGTTTCTGGAATATTTTGTGGAAAATGGGAATGAAAGAACAAAGAGAGAAAGAAATGCCGCTGTAAAGGGCTCCGGATTAACTTCTACCATCAGGGGATCGGTGAAGACCAGCGGAGGATGAAAATACAGCGACAGTGAAGAGTGCGTGAGGTGGAAAGAGGAGAACGAGAGCGGCGACCAGCCCAGAAATGGCACTAGAGTAGTGCGCGCCGTGATCCGTTAGCTCGAACAGAATCTCAGTGGTGGTGTATCGCTCCGCGCGCTGCTCAAGCCGACACCCCTAACCGGCTCCGTTCGGCACTGCATGTTCTGTATGCAGTCGCCCACGGTTCAAATATCGCAGCAGTGCAACTAACACCCTAAAAACTGTGCATGGCTGCAACGCGGAGGTATCATCACCATTGTACACAAATTGCAGTTTTTCCCCAGGTAGTGTGAAACGTTTTTGCGAGCACGTCTGGTCCCGTCCATTTCAAAAATCAAAAACTTTGTGAATTTGCTTTTGAATGTGTACTAAGTAGTGCTTGCAGGAATTTGCAGTGAAGAGGCGATTGAATGGGTTGTTTGTTGAATATTTTCCGCGTAACTATAAAGCAAAAAAGCCAACACGTGTCAGAGAGAGTTCGAGCATTCGCCGGACGAAAATGCTATTTAATATCTTGTTCTAAAGGTTCTGTCGTGTCCAATCTTCACTTTATGGAAATCATCGTGCCTACCGAAAGCCCCAAAGAACGCATGATCCCGCAAGCATTCCCAAGATGTCTCAGATTCCACTTCTGTTGGTTCTGAACAAGCCGAAGGCGTGCAGCTCACCCTTAGGGGTCACCACTGAAGTCAGGCGCGCCACTCCCATTTCCAACATCATCATCACTTTAAGCTATGACACCACTCTTGAAGGAAACATTTTATAATTAAGGCAAGGAAATATTTTTACTGCTAGAATTGTTAACTATATAGCGTGAATATCATGAATCGGCGCAAATCTTTAATTTTTTATTTTTAATCGCAACATCTTAATTTGAAAAGTGCTAAATTTAACTTTCACGCAAACAGAAATAGCTCGCAAGCAAACACACACCATAATACGTTGAAATACAAGCATGTACGCCTTTTAGTTGTCCAATTAATTGGAACAAAAATCTGTAATGAGTTCGCAGGCAGTTATCGCAAAAAACGAAAAACATGCACTAAAATCTGATCACCGAATGCGTGGAGATTCAGATACAAGGCTACATAATAAATTATTTGTGTATTTGTATAATACTGCTTCGCTGCATGCCTTCTTACGTAATAAATGAGCGTGCGAAGTTTCAAAGAAAAATTGCGACTAAGTTGTTCCATTTTGGTTTAACACGAAAAGGACAAATTTTTATTGTGAAAAAATGTTATTAAAGATTACTGCTTTACAAACAAGTTTCTAGATATACAGAAAGCAGTCCTATTAGACTCAGATGCTCAGCTCATGTACGTAGGCTCTGCTTGAGCATTTCCAGCGTCTTTTTTTTGGCATTTGTTGCAGATTGCCTTGTTTCTTTTTTCCGACTTCATTTAGCACGCTGCAAGTAACAATTTAGCCTTCAAATTTTTAAGAGCACTAGGTAGAGTATTATTATTTTTGCAAAAGGTGGAAGAATGTTCGCGGTTATAAAAATCTATAAAAATTCAAGCCGTCATTTAAAAAAAAATTGACTTAAGCATCCTTAAGCATCATGCCTTAAGCATCCTTGGATCTACAGCGCACTATTTTTTATGATTAGTTTGAGAGATGGAGGCTGAATATTTTATGAAACGTTTGAACAATCGAAAGAAACTAAGATCAAAGCCTTCAAGCAGAATATGAATCTTATATTTTATGGGTGGCTACATTGGAAAAGATCAGTTATTTGCATCGATGGCTGATTCCTTGATTCCTGAAGGTTTAGCAAAGCCCTTGGTAATCATCTCACACCGCATTTAGGTGGATTCTTCTAATCGCCGCTATAAGAATAAAGGACAAGAAAATTATGTTTTGCGTTAATATTTCTCTCCACAAAATATTGATGGCGGGTCTGCATATGCCGATTAAGGTCGAAAGAATAAAACAATCTCCAACAATCTCCAAAAACAAACAAATCACCTCAAACGGGTGATGTTCGTTATCTGAATAAAGGGACATGCAAATGTCCCGAAAGTTAACATTTCTAGCCCGCTTCTCTTTGTTTTTTTGGTAAGTTTGTTTCACCACGTCCACAAAATTTTGCATCTTCAGAACAGCTTTCGTTGAACCTTGAGCTAAGCTCATCAAGTCGCCTCACCATTTCAACGCCTACTCATACGCAGTTAACGATCGTGTTCAGTCAAGAGTACAGCCGATCGACGGTGCGAAATACTAGCAACTGAATGCACATTATGGCCTCCTATTCCTGGTGGACAACGATATAAAGAGTAAAGCGACATCTTTAACCTCCACTGATTAAATTCTCTTTTAACAGCCGCGGGACAAATCGCAAAACCACAATTTTAGGCACGACGAAACGATATATGTCATTCCGTTCCTGCCTGTTTTTCAGAAGAAACGTAACCTTGCACCTGAGACCCGGATCGGCGCCTGACAAGCCTTTGTTCACGGTCGGCGACGGTAAATATGTTAAATCTTCAATACAAAATATAGCTCAATATATGCGCATGGCGACGCTCTATTTACTTTTGTTTCTCTTACTTTTCTGCAATCTCCTATTCAGCTCTTACAGAAAAGCAGGCGAGCTGTAATCTGTGCAAATAGTTTCTTAATTTACTAAACTTTGTTTTGCCTTCGCCTATTACCCTTAATGTAATAAAACATGATGAACATGATGTACTTATACTCTACTTAAGCCGGAAAACTATCAGTTACCGGCTACAGTTATTGAAAAAGAAGTTGCGGCCTCTTAAAACCCAACTTCCCGTAGCATGAAACCATATAGAAAACGGATAATGTCCTTGAAGAGAAAATTTTTTATGCGTTGCATATTGCAATCACTCAGTTCAGCCCTTGGGCGCAGCCGGGCAGCCACCATTGACCTTGAGCGCAACACGTGACGTGACGTCACGACAGCTGGAGGAAAAGCTGGGCCCCAACTCTCGCGGTCACGCGCGGCCGCAGCCACCACCTGACTCCCGCTCCTCCAGCTAGGGGCGCTGCGCCGGCGCGTGACGTCACGGAGGAAAAGCTGGGCCCCAACTCGCGCGGTCGCGCGCGGCCGCAGCCACCACCTGACTCCCGCTAGGGGCGCTGCGCCGGCGCGTGACGTCTTCCCGAGAAAATAGAGTGCCGCCAAGCAATACCTCGCCCTCAAAAAAAAAAAGACCGCGCAATATGCAACGCATTCTTGGCTTAACCAAGCTAAGCCTGGGCATCTTTTTTGCCTCATTAGGTAGTTTTTATGAAACCTTGCGTAATTGTTATCTCAAATACTAGTTCTCAGGTGGTAAACACTGGCTGTGGTATCTTTACTGCAAAACTAATTAGTTTTATTTTTTCACCTCCGAGAAGCGATTATGCAGCGTAAAAAGCCGTAAAGGTGATTTATCTAAGAATGCATTATGGGTATCCAAAATAAAGTACAACATATTGCAACATTCTTTGCAAAAAAAAACACGCAATGAAGCATCGGGCCGTGCGCCATTACTTTTTCTGAACTTTTAGAATTCTATTGAAATGAATTTAAGCGCACAAGAACACGCACACAAGAGGAGGAAACACAGACCTGTGTGTTTCCTCCTCTTGTGTGCGTGTTCTTGTGCGCTTAGATTCATTTCAATATAAGCTATGCACCATCTAGCCCAAACAGAAGTTTTGTTAATTTTAGAATTCCTTATCTTTTTTTTCTTAGTTCTTGTTTCTTATCGACACTCCGTCGTTTATCATGCACTCGGGCGTTCACCTTCAGAAGGGTACGACATGAAGGACCACGAAGCATTCAACAAGATTTTTGGCTTACATTCCAGACGACCCTGAGCAGACAGTGAACTTCATCTACGCTGACAACAAGTCGTGCACTGTTTTGGAGATCCCATTCGAAGGCCTGCAAGGTAAAGCTCATTAAGCTTGCCGAGGGGCTAATGACTGCACCCTCTTCCCTTTTCTTAAAATTTAAGTTATGTATCGTGCAAATGTGACTAGCTACATCAATCCAACAAGCACGTGATTCCCTGGTATTGCGTCCGCTGCTTATTTGAAGCTGAGAAATTAGATTGGCGTACTGTGTAGCAGTGGCTGGCTTGACGCCCTCTGATATTATGGTTCCTAGTTGATAAAAATGCTTAGCTCCGTGCTTTTGGCATGATAGGCTTGGTTCCTGTGGGCCGAGCAGCCTAGCGCCACAAGTTGCACAATGCGCAATTTTTTTTCCTGTCGACAGCACTTGGAAAAAGATTACGATAAGACGCTGTAACATGCATGCTACACTCATTTGAAACTGTGGCGAATGTATAACAATGATATTGCATAATTACGGCAGCAGTCGGATGATATAGCCTTTCTAATTATTACACTTTGTGACATTACAGGAACTGACTGCGACTGTTAAGAAAGCATGAGACCAAGGTAGTGCTGATGTTGCAATCAAGCACATATTCACGTTAAATAAATGATCACTTCTTTAGTGCTGAACTAGACTTTCTTAGGCTATTTGCCTTTCTTTTATCACGTAATTTGATTTGCATCTCTTAAGCAGAGCGTTCATACGTTTAGCAATATATGTTGTTGAAAAGGGCTTTGCTTGCGTGAAGAAGAAGGATAACGGGCATAATAAACTCAGCACAAGTGTCGAATTTTGTGCAGATTCGTTGTGCACTAAGCTTTCCGTTTGCGTTTGAGCCATTATTTATACAGCTTGAAAATATGGCTGAGGCTTAACTTGGTTAAGCCTGGAGAATGCGAAGCATCATCGTGTCGTGTAATTTGAAGGCGCACAACCACAGCGACGGCGCGAGGTGGGCCCCCGTTTCTCCACGGTCGTGACGTCATCGTGTCACGTGGTGTGACGTCATGTGTCACGGGATTTGGAGGCGCACAACCACAGCGACGGCGCGAGGTGGGCCCCCGTTTCTCCACTGTCGTGACGTCGTCGTGTCACGTGGTGTGACGTCATGTATCACGTGATTTGGAGGCGCACAACCACAGCGACGGCGCGAGGTGGGCCCCCGTTTCTCCACTGTCGTGACGTCATCGTGTCACGTGGTGTGACGTCATGTATCACGTGATTTGGAGGCGCACAGCGACGGCGCGAGGTGGGCCCCCGTTTCTCCACTGTCGTGACGTCATCGTGTCACGTGGTGTGACGTCATGTATCACGTGATTTGGAGGCGCATAACCACGGTGAAGGGCTGAAGTGGTAGCTAAAGTAGTATGCTTCGCATAATACTGGCCCAGCACATCTGATCGGTTTGGCTACAGCTTTCGACACCGGGTGTGGGTAAACTAGTGGTACAAAAGAAAAACATGCATCAGAATGAAAGCCTCCGCTAGCATGCCATGGGGCTTATAACCACAGAAAATCAGGCCAAGGAAACAATAAGAAATGGACTTTTATTTCAGTTTGCCCTCCTGGCACTTTCCGCGCACTTCGTACCGTCTATTTTTGCTGCCTCTATCGAAGTAGGCTTCATATTCCTATGATTTTTGGTTGGTACCATTCCAGAGTGCATGTTGTGGGTGACCAAGGACGTCGTAGACAAAGTTCCAGAGGACTGCGTCGACCAGTACGAAGACAACTGTGACGTGAAAAATATAGCGTACGACAAAGACACCTGCAGCCAGTTTGAAGCCTAAACGCACGCTATATAAACACTGGTTTCGAAAAAATACCAAAAGCTGAAGTCGCCGGCTTGTGAATGCATTAGAGAAAATAAACTGTACCTTCTGTCTAAAACATGCCCCATGATTGCGTTTCCAGGGTAGACAATAAATGGGTGTCCGCCAACAGCCATAAACCAGTTGACGGGCGTTCATTCTGCCCAGTAACAGCGACTGTGGAAAATTGAGGGCAAGCGTGCAGGAGAACAAGTGCTCAATGCCGT